>NW_025820303.1:2668161-2968161 GCF_002878395.1 Capsicum annuum
ATAAACATAGAATGTGTATATAAATTGTATAACTATTATATAAAATATATATCTGAGTAATAATTAGTAATAAAGGTTGTAAAGAATGTGTATAAAAACTATGTAATTATTGAATAAAATATGAATCTATATACAATACGTATAGAAACTGTATCAAAGTTGTATAGATTATATATATGAATTATTTTTTAGTCAAAACTTGTATATAATATGTATAGAAATTATATAATTAGTGTAATAATGTGTATATAAACTGTATCGTTCTTTGTATAGAATATGCATACGTGTAGGATGTATATATAAATCGTACAATTATTGTATAAAATATGTATCTATATTTGATATTGTTGACACCCAATTTTGGCTCGCTCTTTTTCCTCTAATTGTTTTGCCGATGCTTCTTGACCCCAAATAATTTTTCAAAAATAAATACATATTTTTATTTTTATAGCTATGAATTTTGAAAAGAATAAAAAAAGAGGATTTATTTTTATATCATATTATAAAATATTTTAATATTTTAACATCAAAGTCACAAAAATATCTTTTGGTAATCGCATTCGCATTCTTTCTAATTTTATTTTTAGGCGATATTGTGACCATATATATGTATATTCATATTATATAAAATATATATTTTATAAGATGTACATATATTTTGTTATCTATCTATCTATCTATCTATCTATCTATCCATCTATCCCATTTATCTATCTATCTATCTATCTATCTATCCATCTATCCATCTATCCTATCTATCCATCTATCCCATCTATCTCATCTATCTATCTATCTATCTATCTATCTATCTATCTATCTATCCCATTTATCCTATCTATCCCATCTATCCCATCTATCTATCTATCTATCCATCTACCCATCTATCCCATCTATCCCATCTATCTATCCCATCTATCTCTCCCATCTATTCTATCTATCTATCCATCTATCCATCTATTTATCTATCCATCCCATCCCATCTATCTATCTATCTATCTATATATATATATATCTATCTATCTATCTATCTATCTATCCATCCATCCATCTATCCCTCTATCCATCCATCCATTCATCCATCCATCGATTCTATCCATCTATCCATCTATCTATATATTCTATCCATCCATTCATCAATCCATCCATCCATCCATCCACCCATCCCATCCCATCCCATCCTATCCCATCTATCCATTCATCCATCCATCCATCCATCCATCCATCTATCCATCTATCTATCCATCTATCTATCTATCTATCTATCTATCCATCCATCCATCCATATATATATTTGTTAATATTAAATAACAAAAGATATTAAATTGGACACTTATATAAATTATAGATATAATTTATATATGTATGTACTAATATAATTTTAGGATAGTAGGAAGCATCGATAAAGTTAATTATTTTAGAAAAGAGTATTGCGATGAACATTAATCCAATTTCATTTTTATTTCACCTAAAACAAACTCTTATTCACAAATCTCAGTCAAAGAAGCCCAAAAATTGGTTCAAAACCCGGTCCAATTCCCGCATCCATCTCATCAATCCACACCATACAATATCCACCAATCACACGCAACCATGTCATCAACAAACACCAATTCTCACCCAATAACACAAATTATTTCGATCTGTTGATTACCTCTTAATCTGAGGATCCTGAAATTTTCAATTATCATTATATATTCACCCACCCACACACATATATATATAATTTTATTTATCTAATTATTTATTTATTTATGTATTTATTTTCTCTCCTCCTTTCTTTTAAATTAAGTTTGGACTGTTCCGATAAAAAATCGAACGGATAAAAAAAATCATTTTTAAATCAACTTTTTCTTAAATTTATCCATATATATATATATATATATATATATATATATATATATACATACTAGTTTAGGTGTACGCGCCTTGCGCGTGTATCTCACTTTAATAAGTTCAAACATTACAATAAATAGGATATTTGATTAAATAATAAAGATGAATATAATAATTAAATTTAATATATTTTGAGTATGTTAAGATGGAGAGTTTATTTATTAAACCTAACCTTTACAAAAGATAACCTAACTTTTATATAAAAAAATTCGTCAAAACCGACCAACATCTATCTATCACCGGTAAACTGCAACAAAATAATACGATAAAAGTGATATCAAAACAATACAATTAATCTTAAATTTTACACAAAAATATTTCTTGAAGTCGATTGAGATTCATCTACGAACGGTAAACTACCACAAAATAACAAACTAATAGAGATATTACGATAATACAATTAAACCTAACCTTTACCGAAAAAAATTCAAAGTCGACCGACATTCATCTAGCATCTGTAAATTAAAATAAAATAATAAGATAATAAAGATATCAAAATAATACAATTAAACCTAAGCCAACTAACATTCATCTACGACCTGTAAACTAAAAATAAAATAATATAATAGTGATCCCAAAACTTCGATTTTGATCCAACTAATTCTTTTCTAAGAGAAAATTTTGACCTAAAGAATGATTTTAAATGAAAACAAAGAAGATATATATATATATACACATGTTGAATTTTATTATGCTGACAAAAATAGTGAAGAAGTTGAGGATTAGAAAATCATGCATCCACCAATCTAGACATGCAATCGAATCAAGTTAGATGAACATCAATCATGTTCTCCCAATAGGCAATCGGTTTGTTCTCTAGTTTGTACATCTCAATATTTATAAAAGTATTTCCTTAATAGAGCCCTATTTTAGGAGTATTTTTTTAATTGAATAGTAGAAAGGAAAATATTAAATAATTCTCCTACCATTTATTTCTTTTAATAAAGTACAAAAAAATTACACATTTAATTGATTATAAACCTATCACAATCTTAACTTCTTCTATAATAGGAAATTAGTGCATAAAGCCATACACGTATATTTCTTTTTTTTGATTTTTCCTTCTTCTCTTACCATATATTTTAACTCTTAACTATTAATTTTAATAATAATTTTTTCTATATATTTTGATGTTACCATATATTTTAGGATTCCTTAATTATTAATTTTTATAATAATTCTTATCATAAATTTTATTGTTACCATATATTTTAGAACTTCTTAATTTTTAAAACTTACCATATATTTAAGACTCTTACTAGAAAATATTGTATATATAATTAAATAATAATTTTTTAAAAATAGTAAAATGACAGTTTTGTCTAAAACAAATACTTTTAATGAAGGACAAAAAGTTCAATTCACTTTTTAAAGAACTTCACACTTAATTATTAATTTTTATAATAATTCTCATCATAAATTTTACTGTTACCATATATTTTAGGACTTCTTAATTTTCAAAACTTACCATATATTTAAGACTCCTACAATAAAATATTATATATAATTATAATAGTTTTTTTAAAATAATAAAATGATAGTTTTATCTCAAATAAATACTTTTAATGAAGGACAAAAAGTTCAATTCACTTTTCTAAGAGTTTTACACTTTTAATATATTATAAATTATAAATTATAAATATAGATATAAATTATAGATATATATAAATATTATTTTTTACTATTATTATTTAGAATATTTATTTTTTACGGTTCGATCAAAACATCAGACGGAGCAAAATTAGTCATCTCCGTTAGTTACGCGTGAATCCTCTTTTCCCAAAACAACAACAACAACAACAACAACAACGATCGGCCCTCCCTTCTCTTCTTTCCTCATCTACCACCATCACCAAACAGAAACCCTAAGCCCCAGCCGCTACCATCTCTGTGCTAACCCTACAAGATTATCCTTATTTTTCTTCATTGTCAGTCAGATAATAAAAAAATGGTTCAAATTCGCCTGCAACAGTCAAGAATACGAGGAAAAAGTGTCTTCTATGAGGGAGATTCGAAATTCAAAATCTCCTCCTCTTTTTTCTTCCCATTTTTTTTATCTTTAGGTTTCAAATATGGACTATGAAGTCCGGATCTGCACCCATAAAAGGGGGGGGTTTCGGATGTTCAAAGAGGGGGGACATAAAAGAGGTTGGAGATTAAAAAATTCAGATTACAGTCACGAAAAAAGTTCTCAAGAAAAACCCGAAAATTTCTGGTCTAGTGATCTTCATATATCCTTGATTCTATTGTTCCCTTTTCGCAAATGGTCAGTTCTTTTGTTTCACATTTGTGTCCCGCTTTTGTCCATTTTGATGTGCTTTGGCTTTAAGTTCATAATGGTGTTGTGGTTTGTTCAATAATATAGTTTTTGCTTTGCCTTTAGATAAGGATGAATGATCCATTTGTTGCCCCAAAACGTTACTGGACAATATCACTTTTTGGATTGGATTCACAATTTTATGTTGGAAATGACTAAACTTTCATAAAAAGTTCATAGTCCCTCTTAAGATAATCTCTGTTTGCCTTCCATCTATATGTTATTTTGATCTTGAAATATTCCCCTTCTTGTGAATCCTTTTGGTTGAAGCCTCACCTAGTGTATGTCAAGTTGTGAATATGCCTAGCGATTTCCGCGTGGTTGTGTGTTTACTTGATATTCAGAATCTATTTGGTGTTTAGTTATATGACTAATCTCCCCTATTCAAATGTATAAACTGCCCAGAAATTTATTTATCTATTTGAATCTTGGACGTCTATCTCACTTTTAAATATGCCCTTGTTCAAATTATTTTCTCCTAGTTTGCATTATCTCCTGCATTTTATTTACTGATAGATTCCTAATTATTATCATTTTCTTTGTTTCATGTAACCTTGGGAGTTAGAGTTTTGATCGAAACTCATTTTTTGACCCAAAAATCGGGTCAACGGTTATAGGATCACATAGCTCGGAGTCTACGTCTCATTCGCCTCAATAGGAACTTACAGTATCGAGTTCTTGCCCTCCTTGATCACTTTATTGTTTGTACATAAATTACTGACCTTTGTATATATATTTGAATTACTATGAATTTTCGTGTGGTGTGATTGAATTGAAACTAAAGCTAGTATGATTTAGTTTTTGTTTAAGAGGAGGGTGTGTTTGGTACGATGGAAAATGTTTTTCTGGAAAATAAGTTGGTTTTCTTATTTTCTCATGTGTGGTTGGTGGAAAATATTTTTCGAAAAATATTTTATGGTGTTTGATTAGTGAGTAGAAAATATTTTTCAGAAATATATTTTTTAGTGTTTGGTTGGTGAGTGAAAAAATATTTTTTAGAAAATACTAATAACCGTTAACTAGTATATCACTGCCTGAACTAATTTAAGCATAGCAAATAATATTAATATCGAGTATTAAGATATTACAAGTCACTAAATTTTAAGCAATTACTAATTAGCAAGCATAGGAGACTTTTCAACATTTTGTCTGGTGAATCTCAAGATACTACAATTAATAGAAATATAATTGAACGACAAGCTTATTCAACCTTGTGAAATAAGCTACAACGATGACATAATGGAATATGTAATTAGAAAAAGTAATATAGGTAAGTCTTCCTCTATGCACATGGAAATAACAATACATTCAACGAACATTAAAAACAGGGAAAAATTCGGGCTTCAATATTTTTTATTTCAAACAGTGAAAAATTGAAGTAAAGTATAATGAAAAGTGTTTTTGAGTAATGTGAATTTGAGTGTTGTTGGGGTGGGGGAAGAGGGGAGTAGGGCATAAAAGTCATATCGATCATTTTTTGGAAAATAACTTACCTTGGCTCATGAGGAAAATTATTTTCCCTCAAATAAAGAAAAATGAGTCATTTTAAAAAATATTTTCCCAATATTTTAGTGCAACCAAACAAGGAAAAATAAGAAAATATTTTCTATCATACCAAACACATCCTAAGTTTTAAGTTGTCTATAATTGATTCTCTTTGGCTATATATTCAACGCATCCTAAGTTTTAAGTTGTCTATAATTGATTCTCTTTGGCTATATATTCAACGCTTCCATATGTAGTAACGATATATTACTCGACCATTATTTTTATACTCATGAATAAACCCCGTTTAGAACAAAAAGGCAAATTGTGGTTTAAAGGTGGCGCTTAGGAAGAAAATACATCTTTTTTCAAATTGAACAAAATGGTTAATTATTTTTATCGTTTTAATTGAAGTTCTTCGAATAAATCATCAAGTGACTTTAGTTAGTCAAACCTTTTTTTTCAAATTGGCAAATTAGTCACCTATCAAAATTTGGCTTTTACATGATCTCATGTGGTTCAAATATTTACAATATTCGATATTTACTTTTAACATTATTTTGGGTTTCAAATTTTTAAACTTTTCAAAATAGAAGGTATATACACGCACTTACATTGTCATATGTAAGATATATTTTTACTATCACTATTCTTATTCTTACTATTACTATATCATCATTTATATGCTATACCAACTCTATTATAAATATGCATTTACTATTAAATTTTACTTACCATTTAGTTCTCAAAATTATTGACATTTCATAATTTAATGAATTCTCACGTCTTTTTTCATATTCTTTAGAACAAACATGTATTTATATTTGTTTTCTTGTTGGTGAGTTCTCATATACTTTAAAATTACCTTTTCTTTATAATAATTTTATTTTCATATTTCAACTTTTATATTTTTATAAACTCATTAGACTTTTTACTCTCAACAAATGTTTATTACAACGCGTTCTCTTTCCATATTTTATAATGTACACATTTTGCAATAACTATATAATTTCTTATATATGGTGGTGTTACGTCTTATATACCTCGAGTTTCTTTTTTTAAAACAATACAAGTTTTTATTTACTTATCACTTTTTAGCAATTAACGAGATAAATATTTTCCAAATATTTTTCTAAAACTAAGTTTAAGGACTATCTTTGGATAGGCTTTGAGGGGTGCCTAATATTTTCCTCTCGAGTAACCAAAACCCTTACTTAGAATCTCATTGATTTTCGCAGATTAAAATCAGAGTATTCATATTCCAAAAAAATAATTTTTCTAATTTTTCCTTAAATGTTAAGTGGCGACTCGAAAGCGAAACAAACAAACAATTTTCTCAAAAAATCAGAAAGAGTCACTACAATCATGATTACATTGCGAACTGTTTCGACTAGTTCGAAATGGGGAGCAACAGATATCAACTTGATTTATAAAAAAATGATCAACAATTACAATATTATGAAATTGTATTTGTTGTTAAAAAAGTACACCAATTAGAAGAACAATTTTTTTTTAAAAGGACTTGCGAAAAAAGCAGTGTAAAAAATGAGCACCATTTTTTTTTTAAAAATGTAGCAATAATTGTTTTTTAAAAGAACAAGAAGATAGTAGCGACAAAAAACCTAAATGGCTATGCTTTAGAAATTCAAAATCAATGATCACTTGGTGACCATTTTTTCCGCCGAAGTGGCCATTTTTTGTCCATTTCCCTTAAAAAAATCGCCTTACCTATTTTCTTACCCCTCAAAACCCGATCCGACTAAAAAAAATATTTCTGTCTTTGGAATAGAGATAAGATCTATGTATCCTCTTCCTTCTCCAAATACTAAATATATACTGCTATTAAATAATGAATATATATACACTACTTTTTTAACAAACAATACGTATCTTTTTTTTTTTTTTTTTTTTCCCCAACACAATACAATACATATGTTCTAATTCCCAAAATTTAACAATATATTTCTCCCCTTTTCACTTATAACAAAAAAATGGACTTATTTTTCGGACACTACCTTAACAAATTGGGCTTTAGTTACAACGAAGAAAACCTCAACTAAAATTTTGGGCTTTATCAGTCCTCAACCCAAACCCTAGATCACTCCATCACCTTTCTCCATTTATATATATACTAAACCTCTCCCCACATTTCATTGTTCGCTCTCTCGCCCGCCGCCGCCGTCGCATTTTTGTTCTCCGACGTCGTCGTTTTACCTCATCGGAATCCACCATGGTTGCCGCCAAGAAGACCGTAAGTAACTCTCTTCGATGAATATTTGCGTATGAATTGGATTGTGGAAATGCGTGTTTAGGGTTTTGTTTTTGTGAATTGTGCAGAAGAAGACTCATGAGAGTATTAACAATAGGTTGGCTCTTGTCATGAAGAGCGGGAAGTTTACATTGGGATACAAAACTGTTCTCAAGACTATTAGAAGCTCCAAAGGTAGAGGCGTATTACCCAGTTAAATTTTATGTATTCGAATTCATTTTTTTTAAAAAAATATGAGTTGAGACATACTATTTGTTGTAATTTAATCGTTTTTTACATGTAAATTATCGCTGTTGAGTCGGGCAAAATGTCATTTGGTATAATTTTGATGTGCTGTTTGTTATGGATTTTGTATTACTTATTTGAGTATAGGTGCTCTGTGTTTTGGAAATGTAGGCATAAAAGCCCAATATTTAGTGGAATATTTACTGATATCGAATTGAGATATCGGATTGTGTCGCATTCGACACGTTAATCTAACAGAAACAGGGGTGGATTTACCTTAGGCTAAGCTGTGTTATATTACTGCGCTTTGCTAGAAAATTTTACTAAACATATATGCACAAATTAATGGCCGAGAAAAAGAAACGTGCTTAGTGAAGTGGTACTGCTTGACGCAAAAAGAAATGTTATTGATGTCATGAGTGAAGCTGGGGTGCTTCATTGGATTTTTTTTTTAATAATTTTTGAATTTTGCGTCTCATCTAGAAGTAAACAGGATATATTCGAAGATTTGAACCCCTGAATGTTGTTGCTTACATTTCAAAAATGAAAACTCATTGAGAAGAGTTGTAGAAATATAGGTGTTTATTTTATTTTGTTCTTTGTTAATAAGATGTTACATTGATTTATTTATTTGTTCTCATTATAGAAGGTTTCACTGTTTGTGAAAAACCTCAAATAACAACCCCTTATTTGATGACTCTTGGATCATGTAATTTGGCAAATACTCTCTTTGAGCATAATATGAATCACTTATCCTAAAATATGTACCTCAATCCGTTATATATTATTTAGAAGACCTTAACTACCAAGTTTGACTAGTATTCTGATGGAAGTGTTTAAGCTGTTAATTTAGAAAATAGCTTCTCAATGTCTAACCAATCAGATGTTAGTTCTAATGTTTAATTAAACCAATTAAACATGGGGCCAAGATGTAATCAGGTCTATCTCAAGAAGCCACAGCTCATAGTTCTTGGCTAGAGTGTTCAAATTGAGGAGTTGAAGATATCACAAATAATGAAGGAGAAACCTGGAATGTATGACTTTACGTCTTTATCAATGCTGGCTAAGTTTTATAGTAAGGTTAATTAGGGATTAGTGCTGGTATCACCAACCCCATACATATAGCTGGGGTCAGTTGTATGAATCAATCCTCTATTCATTTTGCATTGTTTGGGCTCTATTTAATTTGATTCTTGATTAGCAACTTGTCATGTCCTTTGCTTTCTTTCAAATATCACTTCTCAATTTAGAAATCTCCTCCTTTTCCGTGTGAATGTTAACTTGCAAATTCTTGTGAGTTTAATAGGAGTATGTGTTCATTATACTTAAGTATGGATTCACTGTCAAGAGAAGTAGTATTCTTTGTTGCTTTCTAACTTGGTGTTACTGTTATATGTCTTTCTTTTTGTATTGCAGCAAAACTTGTTATCATTGCCAACAACTGTCCTCCTATTAGGAAGTCCGAGATAGAGTACTATGCTATGTTGGCAAAGGTTGGAGTTCACCACTACAATGGAAGTAAGTTCATGTGTGCATTACATTTTTTTGTATATCAATATATTTCTTTCTGCTCACAGAATGTCCTTGATGTTTGTGGATATTGTTTCCAACATAGGGCATTCTTTGAAGTGATTTACTTTCTTTTTGGGTGCTCCTTTTGCTAATATTTCTTCCATAACATTTGTTCTGTCTGGGGATGCCACAAATTCCACAATATAGGTGCACATAATAGTTATCCGGATGGAATGCCACGAATTTTTTTTCTATTAGGATTGATCTCATCAAAAATATATCTAAGCATAAATAGTCTGGTTTTGCACATCATGTTTATATGTAGTGAGTTGTATGTACTGAGTTGAGTGAGAACCTGACATTTCACTGGGCTAACTATTAACTGAAGATTTAATGATCTTCTTGATATGTAGTAGTTGAAGTGCATAATGTAGACCTCTGTATTAGCTTATGTTCAGAGGCATATCTGTTGTGTCTGCATGGTCTCTCTTACCTCTTTTGGTTCTTATGTTGTGATCTTGTTGATTCACCATTAATTCAAGAAGTCAAAAGATTTAGGGATATGTTTTATGCTTTTAGTCGTGAAGAGAACTAAATTTCATTTTGAAACCTCTTAGTGGAACTGAGTTTCTGATTATTGTTCATTCTTTTAATTAATTGAGGTCATACATGGTTAGTGTGCTTTCATTTTTCTGGCAAAGTTTTTCTTATGTTTTTATGTTCTCCATTGTTGCAGACAACGTAGATTTGGGAACTGCCTGTGGTAAATACTACAGAGTGTGTTGCCTCAGCATCATTGACCCAGGTGGGCATATAGTGGAATTCCTTACAATGTCCATTAATTAATTGTTTTTGTCGCCTAGGCGTTCATACAGAAGTTTTTTGTCTTGTCGATTTCTCATGTCTTCTCCATTTTCTTCTCTGGATTACAGGCGATTCTGATATTATTAAGAGCTTGCCTTCGGACCAGTGAGAGGTGGTGCTTGATTTGATGCTGTTTTGGATCTTATTCGAAAGTTGCCCATTGTTATCTTTGAATCTACTATGTAGATTTATCAATGAGTTTGGCAACTTCATTTATCACTTGGAAGAAAGTTTTGATGATGTTGAATCTAATTTAACAATTTTTCTGAGTTATCTTTCAATCTACTTTGTAGACTTTAATCTCTTCTGCCCATTCTGTATGCTTAATTAGCCACGTTGCTGTGTTAGTTTTTCAGGAAAGCTATCTGCCTAATTAATGCTGAAATTTCAACGTAGTTAGTTCTCTTTTAGGACTTGAAAAGGTAAAATCTGACTTGCAAGGCCCTTTTGCCCGAGTTAGAAGAGGCAAGTTTGCTCTTTGTTCCTTTAGTTCGTGGAGCTGATTCAAAAGAAAACATTAAAAAGTGTAGACTGATATACTGGATAAAGTAAATAATCTCGGGATAATTTAACTTAATCCCATGTTTGATGAGTGTGAGGTAATAACTAATTGACGGGACTTACGCTAGCTTTTGTACGATCACTATGTCAGATGGGAGTGTGATAAAATAACTAAATGGGACTGCTTTACTCATCGGTTATCCTCTATTTATTTCATGTGTCACAGAACCCCCGAGTGGTGGTTCGGTACACTAAATGAAGAAAATAATTTTGAGATAAAATTGAGATTAATTTTATCTTGTGTTTGTTCTAATATGGTGGAATTACTACATCGTATGAAGGGCGTCTTGAGATATTTCTACTTATATTCATATGATGATGCACCAATCGAACCCTAAGGATATTTTAAGAGCCAAAGGTGGAATGGGGTATTCCGTATTTATGATGCATTTCTAGTCCTTTTTTAGGGGGTGTTTTTGTCTCTTGCCTGCATTTCTTTTTTTTTTTTTTACAAAATGGCTCGATGGATCCTTATACTATGTTTGTTTTGTAATGTGGATACTGATACGTTTGTCATTTGGACCTCATTAAAAAATAATATTTTAAACATTATTTCGATGGGTATAACACACTCGCCCCATGTCAGCTGCCATGTCATTTTTAAGTATTACATTAAATTTCATGTCATTTTTAAAATGCCACATAAGAAATTAAATAAAAAAAAATTAAATTGAGAATTAAAAAAAAAAAGTAAAAGTAAAATGGTGGGGGCTGGGGGCTCTTTCCTTTGCTGCTTCTTGCTCTTCAATTTATCATATTTCTCTCTCTGTAATTTCCCACTTTGCTTCTTCCCTTTGGCTTTTGATCTTCTAATACACACGATTTTTTTCAAGAAAAGATTTTGCTTTGATCAAAAGAATACTCACAAAGTTAAAAATAAAAAACTTATCAATGGAATTCAACGAATAATTATGTGAACTTGAAGGGTATCATTTCATTTTTTTTTTTGGTTTTCCAAGGTATCTTCACAGTCGACAGCCGTGAGATTAATCCTCCGTTCCTACTGTCAGCGCACTAAGCGGTAGGGAACTGACCACAGATCACAAGCAAAGCAAAACAATTAGTTAATTACTGCCACTACAACTGAACCACTGTGTGAAGTTCCAACGAAATTAGCTCCACCACACCAAATAAAAAACAGAAAAAATACCCATTTCATGAGTTGAATAACCAATCTACCTTTCAATTGCTTATACCCAATCTTGAATTCCTACAAAAAAAAACTTAATTTTCTCTTCGAATTACTCAACTTACCCTTCAATTGCTTATACCCAAATCTTGAATTCCTACAAGGAGCATGAATTTCTCTTCAAATTAGGTTTATCGAATTTGGGTACTTGAAAAATTTATGTACATTTGATGATTTACTTGGTACAAATAATGTGGTGCTGGTGGTGCTGGTGGAGGACAAGGGCGGGAATGGTTGATTGATATTTGTGGTGGTGGTGGTGGGTAGGGGATGGGGAAGGGGGTGGTTGAATGTGGTGGTGGTGGTGCACCAAAGGGGGGTGGGGGACGGGGATGGCTGGATATGTTGTACTAGGTGGGGTTGGGGGTTGGGGGAGGGGTAGATGAAGAAGAGAGAGTTTTGGGAATTTTATTTTAAATTTGGTGTTCCTTTTTTATATTTACCTATTATAATTTTTTTAAAAATTATTTTAATATAAAATTGATAAAAAAGTGTCCCTCACGCGCATCCATGCGCGTGTAATAACGCGTTTCATCCAACTCAACTGATTTTGGGCCACATATGCTTGGTCAACGGTCAAGGGGTTTAAAATATTACTTTTTAACGGGTTCAAGGGTTCAGATGACAAATATATAAGTAGGAGTATCCACATTACAAAATGAATATAGTACAAGGGTCCACGAGCCATTTTACCTTTTTTTTTTGTAATACCCTATTTTTGTTAATTATATACTCCTACATCTCATGTTTCAAATTACATGACTTGATTTGAAATATTAGGATCAAATTTATTTATGTTTGATGAGAATTTGAAACTATACTATCTTCTATAAATAAAATATATAAATTTTGAAACTATATAAAATTACAAGTAGTTGCAATAATTCATAATTTAAAATATTTATAACAATTAAAATCTTTTTTTTTTTTACTCTATAAGTAATAACCAGGATACTTAGATTTAAATTGAGGAAGTAACATGAGAACATTGAAGGAAATATGTCTTTTTAAGTCTTGAATGAAGGATTGGTGGCATTGACCAACAGATAGGGTCAAACATCCTTAGGAAACTTGATTAAGTTAGTTGTGAACTTGATTGATATTTTCAAAACTTTCTAATCTTTTCAAAAGTATAAATCAAACCCAACCCAACCCATACCCATCTTCAATCCAAATCAACCACTCTCTCTCTCTAGCTTCTCTCAACTCTCTCCCAATCAACAGTTCTACAAAATTTCTCCCTTCAACCTCCGGCGATAAATAGTCGGGTGAGTTTCTTTTCGACTTTCAACCGTCAATCGACGTGAATACTTCTCCGACGACAACAACTTCGAGTTCTTCGTCGTCCCATTTCTTTTTTCACAGGTAAAAATTATGAAAAAACAGAGGAACTTGAGCCAACTACTCTTTTAGTACTGAAATGTGGATTGAATAAAATCCTAATTTCTGGCATTTCTCCTTCTTGTTGTCGTACTATTGATTCAAATTTATTGGTGATTTTTTATCACAGTTGATGTTCTTAATGTGTGTGTGTGTGATGTGTTGGTGTTGCTGGGTTGATTTGTTGTTTGTCTTGGAAAAAATGGTATTGCAACAGCTAAAACATTTGATGTAATAGATGAAACATATGCAACATATGAAAATCTGATGCAACTATGAAAATCTGATGCAACAGGTAAACAATCTAACAGATCATTCATCTGTTGCGACAGACGATTCTTCTGTTTGGAAGAAATCTAAACAATATTGATCCAATAGATAACTGATTAGTGATCTGTTTTTATGGTTTCCAATGGTACTCATCCGTTGCAACGGGTCAGTTATATGTTGCATCAGATAAATTCCAGGTACAACAGATTAGTGCTATTTTTATGGTTCCCACGGATTACTCATCCGTTGTAACAGGTCAGTTATATGTTGCAACAGATAACATACCTGGTGCAACAGATTAGTTGTCTGTTGGAACTGTTATGCATTAATCAATCATAATCTATGTTATGTTCCTATTAATTTAAGATAACATGGCTCCCAAAAGAAAAGAAATCAAATCAAGTCTAAGTAAAGGAACAAGTGCAACAGCTTAGCTACATCACCACTGTATTAGCTTGCTTTACAAGCGTTATCTCAATCAGGAGCAGAAGATAATGAACACGAGGAGAAGAAATCTTTCAAAAGAGATGATCCAAATGCTAATAGCCCTTCCGCCGAAGAGTTGGTCAAAACCTTCAGCATTGATCATTATCCTGTGAGAATATAGTGCGATGGTGCCACAGATTTAACGGGTTATCTCGTGGTTATGTCAGTCATGGAAAAATCTTTCTACGCCTACAGAAAAATACTTCGAGAATAAAAACTGGATTCTTATTTCAGGGAAAGCTGCTTTGGGCAATATCTTGATTTGTCGGAGGACAACAATGCTCGTTTCTAGATGAAAATGGTATATGATCTTCTCAAGCGCAGGTTTATTTATGAAATAAAGATAAGATGGATGAGGTGTGGATAAATTACTGTGGTATACCTGTTTGTGTTGGTTGGAAGGAGTTTGCCATAGTTACCGGACTAAAAAGTTATTTTCCTTCTCCTTCTCAAGTTATGCCTACTCTGACCCAAAAAAGCACCCTGCACACCAAAAAAAGGAAAAGACAAGTCGAGTGATCGTGATGACCTGGTTTCCATTGTTGGTCTAAGCTTCAAAAATAAAAATCTGATAGAAGCGTTAAAGGTAAAGGACTTTCAAAGAAGTACAAGCAATCATTGTGCTTGGTTTGGTTTGTACATAATGTTCTTTGGACGAGAGACGTTAACAACAACATAAGCCTCGATTTAATAAATCTCTCCGAGAATCTTGAGGCATTTAACAGCTATCCTTAGGGTTATGAAAGCTTCAAAATGACTGTCGAATAGTTGTTGACTCCGTTAATGCAAAAAACAATCAACTTATATGGTTTTTCATGGGCCTTCATGGTAAATATTTCTTTTATCATGATATGATTCATCATTTTTTTATTCAATAATGCTTTTGATTTATTGGCGTTATGTTATAGGCTTGGGCATTTGAAGCTATTCCTTATTTGAGACAACAAGTGAACTACCAGGAAGAAGTTTCCTATCCAAGAATTCTGAGATGGTTGTCGGCCAAAACTGATAAAAATGTAAAATTTCTTGATCTTTTCAATCCCCCAAGGAAGCAGCAAGTCCAATTCTAATAAAGTTCTTATTTTAATTAATGATTAAATGATTTCATTTTCATTCTTAATATATGTATCGATTTATTTTAGATTGTCCATCCGTGGCTTGTTCCGACCAACCGAGAGTTAAAGATGTCATTTTTTCTTACTTTACGATCTGTGCAAATTTTATCGGACCCTAAGGTCGTTGATGGAATAAAAATGAAATTGTTTGGAGCAATATCCATCACAAGAAAAATAATTTTGGAGGGTGGGGCTAATGATTCTCCTCTTACAGTTTTTGAAACAACAAGCCATTATGATTATGATCATAATAGTTGTATATATTTTTCTCTAGATTTTTCCGCATCTAGCGAATGTTCTTCATGCAAATGTCAAGACTGCAAGGGGAAAACGATGGAGTGATTAATGCTATTAATGCATTGACTGCTTCTGTAAAGGAAATGATATCTAAGAGGGGTGTCATTCCATCAAAGATAATTCATATCCAGACACTCTACTAGAGATCAAGGCGGCTAAGAGGAGAAGGAAAGACACTTCCAAGGCATCATCAATCATAAAAAAAGCAAGATTGCAACGCCTCTGTCTTTGTCTTGCATCGATGTTCAGTGTGCAAGGGCCACAGAAGAGCAGCATGAGCTGAAGAAGGTGAATGCACATCATCTGTTCCAAAAAATAAATAGGCACATATCTGTTTCAACAGATGATACATCTACTAAAAATTATCAAACAGATATATACATCTGTTGCAACTGTTGTCTAACCTGTTGCATCAGATTTATTATATGTTTCAACAGATGAGTCTTATATTGCAATAAATGGGTCATCTATTCGAAATTATCGTACTGCTCTGATTTACCTGTTCAAATTTATCCCAACAGATAATCCATATGATGCAACATAAGACTCATCTATTGCAACAGATGGAAAATTTGTTGTATATCTCTACTTAGCATTGACAATTCTGGCTTTCCAGGTGGATGTCACAGCTACTGCCGAAGAGCATAATATGACAATTGGTAATCCATCAACTTCTTCTAAAGATGAAGAAAAAGTAAAGCCTGTCAGTTTGAGAGAACAAAAGAATTACCCATTTGAAGGATTCAACATCTCGGACGAGGTTCCAAAAAAACTAACACAATTGATCAATGACTAATCAGAATGGATTGCCGATGGGCTGTTAAAGCATCATGCTGGTAGGTACATAAATCAATTTTATGGGTATTGATTTATACAATTCTTGTTGTAAGAATCTGACATTAACACATATAAATCATCATGTAGAAAATAAAATGACGAGCGCTACAAAGTGAACGAATCGAGTCTTGGTTTAGATATGTCGACTTTATTGTTGCACATCCTGAAATGAAGAATTGGTTCTATTTGATGTCACAACCCCAAACTTGCTGGAATGATGAGGTTTAAATGCCATACATATTACTATTAATTAATACTTTATTTAATTGCATCTGCGTATTAATTTTTTTATCACATAATCCAAAATGTTTGATAATATGTGCAGCACATCGATGTCATTTTTTACTACCTCCGAAAGAAGTCCAAGTTGCAAACACAAGAACAATACAGATACACAATAAGAAATTATTTGCACAAAGTTTACATCAATAATGCCTACGATAGGTATTGTCAACAGCAACCGAAAGTTTTCCAAAATGAGGAATGCTTAATCAACATCATCAAAGGTTTTAGCATTACGGCTGGCTTACCTTGGCATTTGATCGACGAAGTGTACATCCCAATCAATTATGGTGATGAATTCCATTGAGTGTTGGCTATCGTCATTCTAAAAGAGAGGCGCATCCGAGTTTGTGACTCGCTATCAGAAATGAGACGTTTTGGGCCATCGTTTGAGATACAAAAGCTGACCAAAATTTTGCCTACTTACCTTGATATGAGTGGCTTTTTGGACCAAAAGGTTCGTACTGATTAGTTGACGATTGAAGCATACCAGGATAAAATGGCTAATCCATTTGATGTACAATATGTTGACAGAATTGCTCAACAAACCATTGGTAGCCTGTAAGTTTTAAGTGTCATGATTTAGTTTCATTTCACAAATTTCACAACGCTTGTATGAACTGTAAGATATGGATTATCTGGTTTTTTATAACGCAGGGATTGCAGTCCTTTTATTGTCGCCTATGCTAGGTATTTGATCGATGGATTATAAGTACCAAATGATGGACTTGATGTCGGATTACTCCGCAAAAGATATGCTGCTCTTTTATGGAAATATGAAGAAGAAAAAGCTTAGAAGCCATACGCAATCGACGTTAAAGATCCACGATGACCAAAGCCGAATTCCGTAGCACTGGATGAAGAACAACTTATCCATATTGATTAGATCTTTATAGCTTGAGTCCGTCAATGTAATAACCTATCCTCCTTGGTTTAACTTGTTGATTTATTTGTAGAGTAGATCGTTTATACCCATAATAATTTTTCTTACGTTTTATTTGTTTGTTGAGTTATTTCATGTAATTTTTGAAGGTTTTGATTTATTTTATCAGACAAATTTAGACATATCTTGCAACATGAGATGCAACACGCAGGTCATCTGCTGGAAATTATATAACAGGTCTTTCTACTTTTTTGATTTGCTCCAACAGATTACCGATCAAGTGCAACAGATAAGTTATATGTTGCAATAGATCATAAATCTGTTGCGATAGATAGACAAAGAACATCTGCATAACGCAACAGATAACCAACCTATTCCAACAGATAATCAATCTGTCATAACAGGTACTATATCTGTTACGATAGATATAAAATCTATTACGACAGATATAAAATCTGTTGTATTATAAAAATTTAACTTGGCCAGACATAAAAATTATTGCCCCTATATGTAAAGTTAATTGGCTTGAAATGAAAATTTATTATCGTGTTCATCTCTGTGTTTGTACATGTTTATTTTTATATACGGGCTCTAACTATTTAGTTAGTACCCCATATGCCCATACCCATTGCATCTCTCCCCCAACGGTGTCGCACATACCGGTCATTTGTGTGCTGGTCAGCAAACATTCGATGTATGTAAGTGAGTACAGCCCATACGCTGCACCGGTTGTATTTGTTGGGAGCTGGATGTTCTTATTTCGACCTTCAAAATCCCATGATTCCTTCGCCAAGACTTTAATCGGCAAATGATACATTAGCTTACTCTGCGTCAACAACTTCAAGATTGGCTGTATGTGGGTTAAAAACGTCTTCTCACTGAAGACAGGTAAGTTTCAATAATAAACCTTTATCTTTCCCTCATATAGTAGTATCTCAATAGTGAGAAAATGGGTGACATCTACGTTTATGACTGCAAGGATTCTCTTTGCCTTGGTCCAGCTCTTGTCGTGTGGATATGGCCTGTTCCCTCTAACATATTTAATCGCTTCTTCATCCTATTGGAATATAGAAACTAACTGATCAAATCCTGGGCCACCAGAATCAGCTATCTTATAAAGTTTAGCATACCTATCATTGAAATTATTGTAGAAGTTGAGGTCCATTATCCTATCAGCAACATTATAAGCATCTGGGTACGCTAATTGCCTGCCCCTCATGAGGCAGAGAATTTTATCAATATACTGTGGTATAAGAAGATAATTTTTAAATAGGTTAGTAATTGTAAATAATAAAAACACAGTCGAAAGAATTCGATGCAAAGGATTCTCTGAATCAGTTCACAGATTACCCAGCCAACGTAACTTATGCAATATATGTATATTATGTTGCAACATAATACCAAGTTTTTGCAACAGATTACACATCTGCTGCGTAGAATCTTCTTTATGAAGTATATTGGAAGGGTAGGTTAGCAAAAGTAAACTTATCTTGTCCTCGTACCACACGCACATATTTGTTATATTCGAAAAGTCTTTGGCAGCAAATGAATGCATGGTGTATTCTTTTTGAACCTTCATCTTGATGAATTCTTCCAGTTCCTTCTTCTTTTTCTTGCCAATCACCGTGAATATGTCCACCTTCTTCGGTGGTCCATGAACTTCAACAATTATTAGAGCGGGGGGAGTTGCAATTTTTACTGATTTCAGAATGAAGAGAATTTTTTAATTTTTTTCTTTTCCTCCTAACCTTCACTGTAGGAGTGCATGGCTCCCTCACCTCGTTGAATGGTAGGACACCCCTCTTGGATTTCAACTCATCGACAGCTTCAACAATAACCTCTAGCTTGTCGAGGAGTTTATACTCTCTATCTTTGCAAACTTTACATTTACAATGAGAATATAAGGGTGAGGAAGGGTGAGAAGGACCACTGTAAGGGTGGAAAGGACCGGTGTAGGGGTGAGAGGAAGGACCTGTGCAAGGGGTGTTTTCAAACATATTTATTTTTTTCTGAGCATTAATATATTCATAATCACGATTGGCAGCAGAAGCAGCAGCAGGATGGCTGCCACCATCACAAACAACTCCACCAGCAACACCCCCAGAAGAAGCACCCAGATCTGTTGCAGTTTGAGTTTGGTCATGAAGAGCTTCAATAGTAGACCGACCTTGCCTAACTGCTCTTCTTATGGATGTTGCTCCATCTAATTCCTTCTTTATTAACTCCACCGTTGGGTCTTTTTTTGTATTAAAAAGACCCAGAGTAAGAAAAGAAGTCATCCCCAGCTCATCAATGGTAGGCACGATACAAGGATGCACAACCTATAAAAAAAGACAGAAGGAATTTAAATCATATAATAATAATTTGCAATCAGTTGGGTTACATGGGGATCGGGTTATATTAACATAGCCAACTTACGCAACAGACGATCTAGCTACCGCAACAGCTGATCTGTATGTTAAAACAGATTGATAATATATTACATCAAAATACCCATCTGTTGCATAATTTACAGTAGATGGGTAATCTGTTGAGTAGGGTTCAGAGACCAGAGCAACATATAGTTAATTTGTTGTGAAATATGGATCGTCTGTTGTAATAAATTACCCATCTGTTGCACCAGTTGTAGTTGATGGGTAATCTATTACAACAGGCTACCCATCTATCGCAACAGATGGAACATCTGTTTTAATATCTTTCTTTGAGGCAAATTATTTTAGTTGAAAGAAGACGTACTGCATCATCCGGAGAGTTAAAAAGATCAGCCTTGTTAATATTTATTTTGCTGCTCTCTACTGCAGCTAACTACCTAAGGATCCTTGGATGAGAAACCTTATCTAGGTAATCCTTGAAATGCTTTCGAGGGGAGGAATGGCTTCATATGCCCAAGCCTAAAAATTGTAAACAGGAAGTAAGCAAAAAAAATCACAAGTATATTCAATATAAATTAATGAATGAGTAAAAATAGTAATCAATTTTATCATGAAAGCCCAAGGAAAGCCGTATAATGTGGTCGTCTTTGGCTTTAGCTCTTTTAGTAATTATTTAACAGTCAAGTAGTAACTGTCATATCCCCAGGAATAATCGTTGAATTTTCCAAAATCATCAGCAAGCGCCAACAAATCACGTTCTGATATGAGTAAGATCGTGATTGTGGATTAATACATAAAGAACTCGTGTTCGGGTGACTGGCCAACTAATGGAACAAGCTTTAGAGTGTTGGCTCATTAAGGGCATTTTAGTCATTTTGTAATAAGTTGTAACCTAGGCTATAAATAGAACATATTAGGTCATTTTCTCATAACTTAGATGATATTTTGAGAGCTCTTTGAGAGTGTTCATACAAGTGTGGATATCACTTGTGACAAGTGTGGAATCACTTCTGTTGATTGCTTATTTTGAAACGTTGGTTGCTTGGTGATTCCGTTCCCTTAAGGTCACCGTAAGAACTTGATATTATTTATATGAATTCTTGGGTCTTAGTGTTCAATATACACTTTGGTTCATAGTGTTTTTTCATTGTGTGTCAAGTTATCTATCATTCTATCTTATTATTGTTGTTGTATTCATTCTCGATTTTGGGTGTCCAAACCCGAGACCTTGTTGTGTCTTTTTTGTTCTTGTTATTATGTTGTAATCTTAGTTTGTGGCTCGCTAATTATAGGTGTTGAACACCTTAGAATTTTGTTGTTATCGTGCTTGTATTATTATTGTGTATTGAATCCGAGAGGGGTCACCAAATGGGGTCCTCAGTTCTTTAAATAATTGACTGTTTTGGTGAGTGTTAGTGTCTTCCTTGTCGATCTTGTATCATTTGGTATCAAAGCCATCTTTGATTTTGTGTTAATAAGATCAATCTTGGGCTTGAGAGTTGGAAAAAAAAGTGAAGTGTTCTTGAGATTGTTCTTGGCCGAAAGTTGGGTCTTGTTGTAGTCTTGGCCGAGATATTTTCTTTGTGACTAGATCTTGTAGTCTTTTGTTTGTTGAGATTATTTATAGTGTTGGTTTCTTTCTCACCAACACTAAAGTGTCTAGATCTACAGGTTTGAGCTTATGTTGTTGACCTTGTTGATGTAAATTGGAAGTTGGTCGTGTGTTGATATTGTTGATCTTGGCCGTGTTGCAATTGTTGTGGACTTGGAGGTGAATGCTGGTGGTGTTCTTGAGAAATTATTGTTGAGATCTTGTTGTTCTTCACATCTTGACATCTCTTAATCAATATAAAGTATAACATAGATCCAAAAAGGTGTAAGATAAAGTTGAAAAGTTGTTAGTGAAGAGACTTGAACACATCACTTCAAAGACTTGTCAACCACTTTTTCATATTTCAAGGACCTTGTTTTGTGGGAATAGTAAATTCAAGTCTCACTTTTTGAGTTGGAATTTGAAAAAGTTTCTAAGACTTGAATTTTTCCACCAAAAGACAAACTCATCCATTCCAAATTTTATTAAGACAAAAGCTTCAAATTGGTGATTAAAAAAAATTATGTGGGACAGCGACCAATTACGTGGCTGCCACATCATCATATTTTACTATTCACGCAACATAAGTAAGCTCAAATTTTTGATTTCTTAGTTTCTAATCTTTGTTTCTTAGTTGCATTTTTTTGATTCTATTGCTAATTAACAAACTAGTAATTGTCTACTAGGTTGTAAATTAGTTTTGGGTCTGTTTATTCATGTCTACGTTTATTTGTGTGCTTTTATCTTTTTGAAAACTCGTTGTAGCCTTTTGACTCAAGTACGTACAAATTTATTTTGAGTCGTTGCAAACAAAAATTCATTCCGACCTTAAGCCGCAAGTGGGGCCAAGTAACTTCATTGGAGTAAAAATGGTGTACCAACACTTGTGAGACCAATTGAGTGATACTTTAAAAAGTATGAGCTTGAGAGTTAGTAAGGGTGATTTTTCTAACCTTAGCTTGTTATTGTTTGTGTTTTGTTTAGTATTTCTTATTAGGTACGATGGCTTCGGGTGAAGATAGTCCAAGAGCCTCGAGAGAGGTAATAATGGATGCTTTGTTGGCAGCCATAATAAGCGTGAAGCATGATCTTAGTGGTCGAATGGAGAGGATGGACGGGATGGAGGGTTCCTTTTCAAGGAGAATTGATACATTGGAAGTTCATTTAGATTCCAACCATTTAAGTTCAAAACACTACCACGCCTCGACTAGAGGACATGCTACCACCCCGAATACATTTCCCCAATTTCTCAATCCACCTAGACCAACCCATGAACCCATCCACCAAGTCCCTACTTATCCAAAAAACTAAAGTCAAGTCCATCAAAAAGCTTCCCAAATTCGAGACCCCTTTGATATGCATTGTGTGTTAAGTTATCTATCATTCTATCTTATTATTGTTGTTGTGTTCATTCTCGATTTTAGATGTCCAAACCCGAGACCTTGTTGTGTTATTTTTGTTCTTGTTATTGTGTTGTAATCTTAGTTTGTGGCTCACTGATTATAGGTGTTGAACACCTTAGAATTTTGTTGTTATCGTGCTTGTATTGTTATTGTGTAGTGAATCCGAGAGGGGTCACCAAAAAGGGTCCTCGGTTCTTCAAATCATGGACTGTTTTGGTGTGTGTTAGTGTCTTCCTTGTCGATATTGTATCACGTTCTATGACTTTCCTGACGTCTCTTGCCAATAAAATGGAATGGACAAACCAAACTAAGCACAATTTCTCCCTGTAGTGCTTTGGTATGTCTTTATTCTTGAGATCCGCTATCAAATTCTCTACTTTGTAGCTAGGTCCAACAATGCCTAACGACCCATCTTTTTTTACCTTGAGTTTGTTGGACCCTTTGTGGGGTGTTTTCTTGATGGGAGGTTCTTCTGGACGATTGCATCTCAAGCCCGTCACAATGGAAAACTCTTTCAATCCAAAACAAACCTGCATGCCACAGTAGTTGATGCAGACTTCATCCATCTTTTTTTCGTCCTCCTTCGGACCTCCATAATACCCCGTATATATGATCCTGTGCTTAAGAAAGCCATATACCATGATCATTGGAAAACAAAGAGGGCAGAGCCCAGAGAGCTCAAGAAAGTGTGCAAAGCAGCTCTTCTTAAAAAGTCCATCTATGTTTTCCTTCTTCATAATACTCCTAAGTTCGTCAAAAGGTTTCCCCAACTGACATTTAAGTACAAGATCGCCAAATACTGCTTTAGGGTTATTCATTGGCATCCCAACTCAAAACTTGTCAATACTAATGGTTTTGACAGAATCATGATAGAATTTTGATATTATTTCACGCCCCATTGGTGAGGAGGAGTTATCACTTTCCTCGGCTTCATTTTGCCCTGACTGAGATTGTTCTGGAAATTCCTCCAAATCTATCTGTACTCTAGCCTTTTTTGTTTGGTGATTGGAAGTTGATCCACTTTCTCCACTTTCAGTTTCTTTTTTTTTTTGGGAGACATCTTTTAATGACAAACAAAAGAAAAATAAAAAATACATTAAATTTGATGTCTGCTTAATTTTAAAAAAAAAGGTGAGACAAATTTCAATAAATTATTCTCACCACATAACAAAAAAAATACTCCAACGGACAATCCATCAGTTGGAATAGATAAGGAACCCAAATCTGTTTGAAGACCTATTTAATATCTCCCAACAAATATTCCACCTGTTGCAATAGGTGGACGAATTTCAATAAATTATTCTATGCCACATTACAAGAAAATACTCCAACAGATAACCCATCAGTTGGAACAGATGGGGAATCTGTTTGAAGACCTATTTAATATCTCCCAATAAATCTTCCACCCATTGCAACAGATGGACCACCACCACCACAACCAATGCCACCAAGACCACCACCAATGCCACCAATACCAACACCAAGACCACCGATACCACCGCCAAAAAATACAAATACCAACACCACCAACAACAGCCACCAACACCACCACAAACACCATCCAACAATACCACGACAGTCAACAAAACACTGAGAGAAAAAATGGGGTTTTCTCCGGTGCTTCCTACATTTTTAGCATCAAAACTCAAAATTGTTAACCCATTCTCGAAGATAATACAACTAAAAGTCTTCTTTTTCATCATTAACTAAAAATCCCTATTTTTTGGAATAAAGAACAAATACAAAACTCTTCTCAAACTCAGTTACATGCGAAGACAGAGAAAACGACGGATACAAGCGGGAATGAAGTTGAAATAAACAACTATATGTAGTCATAAATGGGAAGAGAATCGACCTATTTTGAAGGGTTGAGCAATATATTGAGTAGTTATTTGTATTATTGAGAGGGAGAGGAGACCCCGAGAGACACAGAGAGAGAAGAGAGAGAACCTAAGATTTGAAATAAAAAGTTTTTTGCACAAATGGATGATTTGTATGGGTTGATTTGTAATTTTGAAAAAGAATGACAAGTTTTGAAAATTCTAATTTGGTCCGAATTGATCTTAATTAATTTTAAAATTTTTAAAAGATATAATTTTTAAAATATTGAGTTGATGAGAACTAATTTCAACTAAGAGTGATCGATCGATGACTCGGGTCGGGATGAACGCAATACCAATGCCATGCAATTGCAAAGACTCGATTGGTTTTGTAGTTGACCCTGCGAGGTCATTAATTCATCCCTAGTTCCACCTAAATCAACTTAGGTACTATCACTATCATAACATTGAGTTGATGAGAACTTATTTCAACTAAGAGTGATCGATCGATGACTGAGGTAAGGATGAACGCAATACCAATGCCATGCAATTGCAAAGACTTAATTGGTTTTGTAGTTGACCCTGTGAGCTCATTTATTCATCCCCATTTCTACCTAAATCAACTTAGGTACTATCACTATCCTAACATTGAGTTGATGAGAACTCATTTCAAATTAGAGTGATCGATCGATGACTCGGGTCGGGATGAACGCAATACCAATGCTATGCAATTGTAAAGACTCTATTGAATTTGAAGTTGACCCTGTGAGCTCATTCATTTATCCCTAATTCCACTTAAATCAACTTAGGTAGTATCACTATCCTAACATTGTGTTGATGAGAACTCATTTCAACTCAGAGTGATCGATCGATGACTAGGGTCGGGATGAATGCAATACCAATGCCATGCAATTGCAAAGACTCAATTGGATTTGTAGTTGACCCTATGAGCTCATTCATTCATCCCTAGTCCCACCTAAATCAACTTAGGTACTATCACTATCCTAACATTGAGTTAATGAGAACTTATTTCAACTCAGAGTGATCGATTGACGACTCGGGTTGGGATGAATGCAATACCAATGCCATACAATTGTAAAGACTCAATTGGATTTGTAGTTGAACCTGCGAGATCATTCATTCATCCCTAGTTCCACCTAAATCAATTGCAATGAAATCTGTTGTAACAAATAACTGAGCTGTTGAAAATTTTCAAATAGGTATTCATATCTGTTGCAACAGATGATATATCTGATTTAATTATCAAATAGAAATTTGCATCTGTTGTAATAAATGACTGAGCTATTGGAAATTTTCAAACAGATATTTATATCTGTTATAACAGATGACATATCTAATTTTATTAATTATCAAATGAATATTTTCATCTATTGTCACAGATGACTGAGCTGTTGGGATTTTTAAATAGATATTTATATCTGTTGTAACAGATAATTGAGCTGTTCAAATTTCTAAACAGATATTTATATATGTTGCAACAAATGACAAATCTGTTTGAAAGTCTTTTTTTCTCTTTTAATTTTAAAGCAAGCTTCTGGTCCGAGTAGATAATATCAAGTAGTAGTACTTACTACTAAAGACGGTAAAAAATGTTTCTTAGATATCTCAAAAATAAGTTCATTGACAAGTCTTGTCTTGTCTTTTCAATATCAGTAGTCTTAGTCTTCCTCGTGCCCCTCAAATTATTAATGAAATTAATGAATATTAATTAATGAATATTGAAAAATACCACGTCTACGTACACAATACATCTATAAAAATTATCTTATCTTATCTCTTCCTTCAGCTGCAGTTTATTTTATTTAACTCTTATCTTTTTCTTTATCTTCTCCTTAGGGTCACAACCTTTTTTTTTCTCTTTTCTCTTCTTTTCTCATAAAGATCTTTTTGGATCTAAATCGATCCATATCTTTCCTCGACTTAAATTTTTGTTTTGATCCCTTTTTTTATATTAAGGTATGATTCATTATTGCTCTTTCATTCTCGTCTTCTTCTTTGCAAGTTATTTACATTTGTTTTTTTATTTAATTACTATTTACCCATATCATATTTATTAAAAAAATTTAAAGGAACTTTTAAGTGTTGAATAAACAAATCGAGAATTTTTATTACAGTATGAGAAAAAGTCATCTGTTGGGAGAGGTTTAAAAGCCTTATTGGCAGTATCATTTTTTTTGTATGTATTTTATTTATTTCTTTATTGTTGATGCAGTTATTGATGTTGTTAGTGGGGTTGGCGTTGTTGGAACTTATGGTGTGGTGTTGTTGATGGTTCTGGAACAAAGGATGTTACTTCTTTGTTGTTGATGATGTTATTAGAATAAATATTATTTTTTTTGTTGATGTTTATGCTGTTGTTGATGTTGCAACAGATGGAGAAACTATTGGAACAAATAAAACCACTAGAAAGGCTGGTTTGATGTATTCTATCAGACTCCACATCTATTGCAACAGATTCCACATTTGTTGCAACAAACTCCACATCTGATGGATAATGTTTTTTTGTGACATCAATTTTTTTCTCTTCTTTGTAGATATAAGGAACTAACAGTTGATCAACTTTTGACGGACTATCGCAAGAGGCTGCAGTAAAGATGGGTTCGAAGAAATAAACTTCTTGCAGATGGAACCACTTTATATATGGGAGGTATGTATTACTGATAATGTTATCATGAAAACACACATAGAGTGCACTAATTTTGTGAATGCTGCTTTTACTGATTAGTCATAGATCATACAAACAAGATGTCTACAATTTTACAGTTAATTTTGCTAGGTCCAAACTGATAAAGCTGAGGGACCATGAATATGGTTCTGATACTCTTTTAAGATTTAATGTCGGTTGTTGCTCATGATTATTTGTCAAGCATTGTGAAGAGATCTAGTTTTGGTGTCATTGTAAAGAGATTCAATAGCGATTGGACTAACTTTTAGGGTGCATTGGACCCTTAGAGGGCCTTCGAAGCTTAGCACTGCATCTAACAAGAAAGAAAAACCAATATAGTTATTGCCCTGGCCAAAATTTATATGGTTGGGTTGCTCGCTCGGGGTGATGATTATATGCCAGAAGGTGCGGTAGGAGAATGCCTTCGATGGAAAATAGGTGGTTGATAGAAGGCTATATCATCTGAGAGCTAATTCAAGAAGAGACATAGGGTAGAAAGTAACTTCTAGCGAGTCTGATCGATGGAATTATCTTAACAGATGCGAGATCTGATTCAAGTGCAAATATAAAAGTGTATCCGACAATGTAATTTCATCAGTTGTGTCTCTGAAAAAAATAATGCAGATGGACACTTTGCTAGGGAGCTGTGTGGTTGGGATTATCACCTAGATAGAAAATAAGAGAAGACCAACAAAGAAGCCTCACGGGCATCGAGGGTTGAAATGATGTACAACAAGTTTAGAAAACTTACGCCAACAGCAACTGCAGTTAAAATAAGGAATTTAAGCGAAGACGACAATTTTTGAATTTTAACTTTTATCCCATGCTTTCTTGTTTGTGTTTTCGATCAGGTCCACTGTCGTTGACCTGATCGAAACCACAAACGAGATTGAAAGGCAAATAGAGTATCATTGCTTCCTTAGAAATATGGTTATAATTGATTGTATTTTCTTGCCTTAACATGCTTTCAACATTCCTTGGAGAAGATCAGATGCTTGCTGTAGTATGTAAATTCCAATAATTTTCAAGCTTGCCTCCATCTTACTGATTCTGTATTCAAGCTGGTCGTTGCCATCTTCGAAGTTGGTCAGGAGTTGCTCATCTTTTGTGAGCTCGATCAGGGACACTATCTTCAAATTTGTGGCATTCTAGAATCCCTTCATAACACTTTCTTCAGAAGCCTTAAAGGACACATGGAGGGTCTCTGTGTTTGTTTTAGGTGAAAATGTGTTGATGCATATTGAAGATGTCGTCCCAACAGTTGAACAACACACTTTTATCGAGTGTTATTCCATGCATCTTGCTCAACCAATTTGATAAATTAGTAAGCATGGAGTTACGTAGCACGTGATCTAAATTGTCTCTATAAATTCTATCAAACGTTACATAACTCCAAGCTCATTACCCTATCAAAAAAATATGACCGAGTTAGTGCACAAATCGAACAAGCTCAATCTCTCAGCCTTTCTGCTGATCGCTCTTCTCTAATATAGATGGCAAGATATCTGCTATGCAAAAGTCTACACCGTCGCTAGACATGCTTGCCTTGGAGCAATTCTTCTGAAGATATCTATTAATGTGTTCTGAATAATTGCTCCCAGGTAAGCATGTCTGGCGATGGTGTAGACTTTTGCATAGCAGATATCCTGTCATCTATATTGGAGAAGAGTGATCAGCAGAAAGACTGACAGATTGGGCTTGTTTGATTTGTGCACTAACTCGAGCATATTTTTTTGATAAGGTAATGAGCTCAGAGTTACATAACATTTGATAGGCTTGGTAGAGCCAGTTTAGATCACACACTACGTAACTCCATGCTTACTAATTTATCAAATTGGTTGAGAAAGATACATAGAGCAACGCTCGATAAAAGTGTGTTGTTCAACTGTTGGGACCACATCTTCAACGTGCATTAACACATTTTGACCTAAAACAAACACAACGAACCTCCATGTATCCTTTAAGGCTTCTGAAAAAGTGTTCTGAGGGCTTCTAAAATGCCACAACTTCGAAGGTAGTGTTCCTGATCGAGCTCACAAGAGATGAGGAACTCCTTACCAACTTTGAAGATAGAAACGACCAGCTTGAATACAGAATCAACAAGATGGAGGCATGCTTGAAAATTATCGGGATTCACATACTACAGCAAACATCTGATCTTTTTCAAGGAATGTTGAAAACATGATAAGGCAAGAAAACACAATCAATTAATCCATATTGCTAAGAAAGTAATTATACTCTATTTGCTTTTTAATCTCGTCTGTGGTTCCGATCAGGTCAACGGTAGTGGACCTGATCGAAAACATAAACAAGAAGGCATGGGATAAAATTTAAAATTCAGAAATTGCCGCCTTCGCTTAGTTTTCTTATTTTAACTGTAGTTGTTGTTGGCGTAAGTTTTCTAGACTTGCTAAACATCATTTCAACCCTCGATGCCCGTGAGACTGCTTTGTTGGTCTTCTTCTATTTTCTACCTAGGTGATAATCCCGACCAGGCAGCTCCCTAGCAAAGTGTCCATCTGCATTTTTTTCTTTTAGCGACACAACAGATGAAATTACATTACCGGATACACTTTTATATTTGCACTTGATTCAGATTTCGCATCTGTTAAGATAATTCCATCAGCCAGATTCGTTAGAAGTTACTTTCTACCATGTATCTTCTTCAATTAGCTCTCGATGATATAGTCTTCCATCAACCACCCATTTTCCCTAGAAAGCATTCTCCTACCACACTTTCTGGCATATAATCATCACCCCGAGCGAGCAACCCAGCCATATAAATTTTGGCTAGGGCAATAACTATATTGGTTTTCCATTCTTGTTTGATGCAGTGCAAAGCGTCGAGGGCTCTTTAAGGGTCCAATGCACACTTAAAGTTAAGTCCAATCGCTATTGGTTTTCTGCAGTGATGACAAATATTGATCCCTTCTCAAAACTTGACACGCATAAGTACGAGCAATAACCGTCAGTAATTCGTAATAGGGTATCTGCATTATCTTCATGAGGTCCTCAGCCTTATCAATTTCGAACCCATCAAACTTAACGGTATAATGCAGGATCTTGTTTGAATGATCAATTCCTAATCGATTAAAAACTGCATTCACAAAAATATTGTACTTTGTGTGTGTTGTCCCGATGACCTTTAACTCCCACACATATGATAGTGGATTCATCTGTACGCACCTTATTCTTTCTAGCCCATCTATGGCTTAAATTGAATATACAGATGACTAGCTAGTTGCAACAGATGACACATCTGTTTATATTGTCAAACAATTGAAGACATCTGTTACGACAGTTGATCAACCTGTTGCAGAAATCAAACAGATATATACATCTGCTGCAAAAGATTGCCAGCATGTTGTATTGTAAGTTATCTAACAGAAAGAATATATTTTGCAACAGATTACCCATCTGTTAGATTTATTTTAAAGCAATTTTCTTTTCTTTCCGAGATACAATAATTTATAAATAGGTCCCTCCTTACAAATAAGGATGATCCAGATTCATACAAGAATATTCATATCGAGTCCTTGCGTGAACTTCAAAGGTAGTTTGATGAATTTCAGAGAGATTTGGCTAGCTTCGGAACAAGGCTGCCAGATGAAAAATATCTGATTGACAATAATAATAATAGTAGTAATAATAATTAGGTAGTGTTTTTTATTTTAATGCGTGTATGTATTTTCCTCCTTTTGTATATCGGATCTACCCAAGAGATTCAAAAATCTACGAATATTCATTTCATTTTGTTGTTGACTTTGAATTTTTAATTCTTATTTAGTATTTAATAATAATCATTCTGTTTATTCCTTATTCTCAACATGTCGTCGACGATTGGTGGTAGGAATTGGGCAATAATTTGTGTCAACAGAGGTTAATCTGCTACGACAGATCGATCATATGTTGCACCTGACGGTTATTAATAAAAAAGGATTATTGTTGTTATTGAGAGGGTGAAAAAAAAAAGACATGACTTTCCGATTATTCACTATGAAAAATGTTTCGTAAATAAATAATAAGAAAATAAATGATAAACACAATTTATAACCACAATTTTAATAACTGATCGCGACTTTTCACCATTTTTATTTTTGAATTTGTTTTTAAAATTATTTATTATATAATAAAATGGTTATTGTTTTATTAAGGAATTTGAAAAGGTGTTTTTTTTTTTACTTATAAAGTAAAAAAGTAATTAAATTTGGATTAATGCTATGATGATATATTTTTTTTTTAAAATAGTAGGTTATATGTTGCAACAAATAAATTATCTGATGCAATAGGTTCACTATTGTTACAATAGATGATATATCTGTTGTCACAGATGATTTATCTGATGCAACATATATCGAGTCACAACTCAATAAAAGCGGTTCTTGAAAAGAACTAATTAATAATAATAATCTGAAAAGTCATGACTTATATCACAATATTTATTTTCTTAATTTAATCAAAAATATAATTAATGTATAGAGGTGAATAGTCGCGCCATTTTGCCTTTCATTCAAATTCAATCCTCTATAAATAGGTCCCCCCTTACTTAATCGTTCATTCAACTACACTCTATTTATTTATTGCATCTCGTCTTTCATATTACACTTTTGAAGATAAGATTATGGCTGACCCAGTGTGGGACGTTGCTTTTCTGCAAGACGCCATGAATGAACTTCAGAATCAAGTTAGTGACCTGCAATGGGAACTGGGAGGAGTTAGAGCAAGAATGCTCCGCGAGATACGCAGGCTCAGGAGGGTCTTGCTACTTCTGGTTGAAGATTGGCCGGCTGACAATGATGATGATGATGATAATAATAATAATTAGATTATTATTTTTTTAGTCTATTATATGTATTTTTATTTATTTTTGTTTAATAAATAAATTGTGTTTGATCTTTGACGTTTTAATCCATATTTAATTTTTATTCTGTCTATTATCTTCTCAACAGACATGTCGACGTAAAAAGGAATAATTTAGAATCCAATAGCAATAGCAAGATTTATCTGTTGGGTTTGTGGCAGGGGTTGATGTGTTGTTCAAAACAGATTAATCATGTTGCAATAGATAAGAAGTTGATGTAACAGATAAGTAGTCTCTTTCAACAGATGACTAGTTTGTTGCTTTGCTTGGCTCTGACGTTTTAATTCGTATTCCCTCCCTCTCAAATTACCCATCCCAAATTGAGATGTCACATTGATTAAGAAAAATAATTAATAAGATGTCTAGTTTACCATAACCCACTGATCAGTTGGTGGGACAGTAGACGTGTTTGAAATAACCATTGTTTATTATTCAATCAAAATTTCATAAGAGAAGAAAGCTTTTAACGTCGGTCGGCGTATAATCCCCCTATTAAATGATGTTTTCATTTTAGTTTGAAGAAAAAATGATTGATGCAAAGGGTAAAACATGGATTTTTTTTAATCTTTTCTTGATTAATGAAAAAGACAAGTAAAGTGAGAAATCAAATTAGGAAATTTGGGATAGGTAATTGGACGTAAGGAATAATTTTAAATCCAGTAGCAATAGCAAGATTTGAAAACATATTGGTTATCTGTTGGGTTTGTGGCAGGGGTTGATTTGTGTTGTTTCAAATAAATTAATCATTCGTTGCAACAGAAAATTAGTCTGGTGCAACAGATAAACATTCTAATGCAACAGATAATTAGTCTGGTGCAACAGATAAACATGTTGATACAACAGATAAGACGTCTGATGCAACAGATAATACATCTGATATAACAGATAAATCTTCTGATGCAACAGATTGATCATCTGATGCACCAGATAATTGATCTGCTTAAATTGGGGTACTTATGCTGGATTCATGATCGGAGTTCTATCCATTGTTGGAAAAACAGAAGTGTACCCAGATGACAAATACGAATAAAAATCATAAGTTTACTTATCAATGTCACCTATGAAGTAATGCCAAAGTGGAAAGTGATGTAGTAAACAAAATTTGACATAAGAAATTGGTCAGATCACGGCAGTAGTACTGTACCACCACCACCACCACTAACAACAACAAATGGTCGACAAGAAGAAGATGAATATGATAATGAAGTATAAGATGATAATGAAGCAGAAGATGATGAATAAAGCAGCAGAAACAAGAACAATGAACAACAAAAATCTTTAAGAGAGAGAAAACAACAATGGAAAAGAAGAGAGAGAAAGACGTCTTTTTTTCCTCCGTTTTTCGTTATTTTAGGTATACATTGGGATCAAAGTGTAAATTTAAAAATTTGTGAGTTATTTTCAAACTTTCCCAACTTTCTTAATCCATAATAAAGTAATTGTCACCTCCAACTAATAATTAAGACTTGTGTTACCTACACCTCATTTTAAAAATCTTTTGTCACCTGTGGCCCAAACTCCCAAGTAACATCCATTATTACTAGCAGTAGGTGTTCGGATAATATGGGAAGTTATGAAAATTTCTTCAAATAAATTCAGGTTGAGTTAAATCTCTTAAGTTTTTTTTTTTTTTGGGTAAAAATAGGATACATCATAGATAATATTAGAGAACGCTAGACATAGAAGTAACCATAGTGTCTAGAGCAGTAAAGCACCAGTTACAGTAAAAAGGGATAGATTCCCTAGCTAAATTATTGCATATGTTCCTAGTAACTAGCTTAGTAGTATAAACTCTTTATGAACCAGCTTTCAAGAGTGGTAGAGCTTGATCTGGAGGAAATGACAAAATATTCACATGAGGCCCTTGTAGTTTAGCACCAATTATAGACAAACCATCAGCAACTCCATTTGTTTTCCGAAAGCTATGATGGGATACTGGATTCCCCAACTTCTTCAGTATCTACCTGCAAGACCAAACCAAAGAATTATAGAGTGCGGGAGCTTTGTGCACAAACGTAACTCAGTAGAGTCAAATTCAACTTCAAGGGGAAAAGTTGTCGATCATGGGCTAGTTGGAGCCCTTGAAGAAGTGCTAAAAATTTGGCATAAGCATTGACGGCTGCACAAGAGCCCGAAAAATCAACAACCACCGTTAGAGTTTCGTATGACCCCCCTCCCCCTTCCAATACCACTATTGGTACATTGTTTCTTAAAGGAGGCATCCGTATTGAGCTTGAGGAAACCTGGAGATGATTTTAGCCACCTAACTTGGATATGATTTGGAGAGTCAGTGTTACTTTCACAATCCGTGAGGAGAACGAATTCCATAACTCTATTCATAACCAAAGGAACCGAAGATAAGGTGGTAGTTTGCTTATACACATTGTTATTTCTTATGGTCCAAAGATGCCAAATTACAAATGAGAGAAAATTAATCAATTTATAACCCGTTACGGGCTGTGAAGTATGATGAAAGGTAGGGGAATTTTGTTCCCGTAAAACAGTTAACAAGTGGGAACTAGAAAAATTCAAAAGATTGTTTAAACTTAGGTCCAACCAAAAGTTTTTAGCAGTAAAGCACTCAATAAAAATATGAACAACAAATTCTTCTTCATATTTACAAAGAGGGCAAAGGGGGTTATGGACTTTATTTAAAGAATGAAGATAACTCGCAGTGGGAAGCCGACTGTGTGAGCAAAGCCAAAGAAGGAATTTAAACTTACTGATAGTATTTAAATTCCCTATCCAATGATAAGCATAGATCTAATCGAGGGGAGGATGAACTTAGTGGTGAAGAGAACATTTTTGGTGGCTGCCCAGTAGGGAGAATAAACGTTATTTAGGGGGCAATTAATCTTAACAAAGGCAACACTATCATGAACGTGTTCGGGGATGTAAAGAGAGAGTTTGTCTCAATTCCAACTATTTACATCCCAAAGTTCAACTAGCCTAAGATTTTTTTCAGATTCGTGTAAGGGCCCATGGACGATATTTCAGAGAGATGGGGTGTTCGTTCATTTGCTATAAGTGGATAGATTTTCCCGAACCTGATTTCCAAATTATATTAGGTGAGAAAAAATTTCCTTTCAAATGAAAGAGGAGGAAGCACTACGTCTAGAGTGGCTCTATTTTTTAATTAAAGTATTATCCCAAAGGGAGGTAGTGTTATTGAAAAATCATCAGGAAAGGTTACTAAGTAATGTAAGATTTTTGTATGCGCATCTAAGAGTCCCAAACAACCTTGGTCTTTAGAGGCAACAACTTTTTCCCAAACTAGGAGATGCAATTTTTGTTTCTATAACGTAGACCCCCAAAGAAAATCTCTTTGGATTTTATCAATAGCCAGATGCTACAAGAAAGTTTAAAATATTGCATGGTGTAGGCAGGAATTGCATTTAGAGAAGATTTAGCAAGAATAAGTCTACCAGTAGAGGAGAAAAAACTTGAATTTCAATGAGCAAGTTTCTTCCTCATATTATCTAGAATGAATTGGAAATTCTTAGGCCTTGTTTTTTTTGTTAAAATGGGAAAAATCAAGGTATTTTTAAAATTGTTTAGATTCCTGAATGAGAAAGCAACTTTGAACAAAAGCTTTTAGGGGTTGTTTGGTAGAATATATAATAATAATGCAAAATATGGTGTATTAGTAATGCTTGTGTTAGTTATACCTGAGCTAGTTATGCTTGTATTTTTCTTATGCAGTGTTTGGTTTGATGTATTAAAAATAATATATGTTGTATAATTTTTATAAAAAATATTTTGTATGACTAAAATACCCTCTCCCCTTTCTTTTCCGAACCAACGAATTTGACTTCATTGTCCATCAATTTCTCAAATAGTTTATATCCATTCCCTTTCCATAAAAAAAGTTTGTATGACAAACTTTGATTTTGCAATTCCTCATACAGAAGATAGTTGGAACATGAGGGAATTAAACAATTTTTATGCATAACTTTAGAAAATCACCAAAAATAGTCATGATTTAACAGATTAGCATGAAAAATTAAGCAACAAAAAATTCAAAAACAATCTTCAAAAACAAAGAATTCAATTTCACATTCAAGCTCCCAATAACAGAACATTTAATTCTAGTGTAGAAGAGCAAACAATGTCTAATTATATGAAAAGAAGAAGAAGATGTGGTGAAAATTTTTCATATTTTTTCATGGCAGTGTAAAGAAGAGAAGAGAAGACAAAGGACAAGAACAAAGGTAAAATACAAGGAAAATGAATATTCTAGGTGAGATTTGAGGGAAAATTTAGTCATTGAATCTTTCTTTTTCATTGTTGAAAGCTACAACAAAGAACTGTGGAAAAAAGATTTGGGGAAAATGTTTTAGTAGAGCTTTGATGGGTAAATTTGTCATTAACTAATTAGTACATGTGTTGAAATACTTGATATTACTAATACATAGGAAATGATGAGTATTAATAACACACACCTTAATACATAATTGTGTGTATAACTAATGCAAATATTAATTATGCATAATCTAAAAAATGATACCAAACATGATATTATTAATACACAAAGAATAATACATGTATTATATTTTTAGTACACTCTACCAAACGACCCCTTACAGAGTTAGGACAGTTTTTAGAGAAGAGAGCTTTTGATTTTTAGGAGTTTATTTTTTGTCCCAAAAGCTAGCAAAAATAGGTCATGCAGTTAGCCATGTTTTGGATAGATAAAGTGGTGGTTTTAGAAATTAAAAGTATAGATAACATAAATATCAATCATTTTGGAAGTAATTATACTTTCTCTTTTTTTTTAATTACTTCATTTTTTTTCCTATTAATCACATAACATAATTGACATATACATAGCATTTTACGTATATGTTGAGATTTTTTTAATATGTTTAGGTTCTCCCTATTAATGTACATAAAATAATCGTAATATGTTTAAGGAGTTAGAATTTTTTATAATATTGAAAAGATAAGTTGTGTAATTGAGTAATTTTTAGAAATTAAAAACAAAACAAAAGAATCATCCATGGGAATTCCGACCACCTCAGCTGACCGACGGGATTCGTAACCTCATTGACAAAAGAATCATCCATCGTCGTTTGTAAGTTTTGTTGTTAGGTCTGAGTAATTTTTCCATTTTTAACTTCAGCTGACACAACTTTCCTCTTGACGATTTGGTTTGTTCCATTCTGCAGCCTCAAGATCTCACCAGGCGCCGTGGATACTACTTACCAAGGAAATTTTTCCATCGTCGGGATTGAAGATCAACGAAGTCGCATCAGGTTCTTGCTTACCCTTGAAACTTTCTTGTTAATCTTTTCTTTATACCAGTATATTCAGTATCCCATGATTGAATTTCAATTGAAATTAGTACCACTGTGTAAATATTATTTATATTGGTATAAAAGTTAGATTATCAGCTTGTTGTTTTATGTACTTGCCTTATTCAGCTTGATCCATATGCATGTGCTACTTTGCTTGCCATCTGTGTGTTGATGACATTTGTGCACTGACTTGTCTGTTGTACTAGTTTGCACAATTTCCATTGGTGAAGCAACATGTATGATGGCCAATGGTTTAACACCATCCAAAACCCCATAATCCTGTAATGTACTCTCATCAGCAACTTCTTGTGTTAACATGATAGCCTTTGTCAGGTCACCTTCAATCACCTCATCAGCTGATTCTTCTCGTCTTGTTCCCTTGCAACTGTTGGACATTATTATTATTGCTGCTAACCTGTGGAATTGCCCCGACTTCCCCCTCCTCCAATGTCTCATTTTTATCTTCCATTTTTTCTCCCCATGATTTAACCTTAGGAGTCTGCTGCTCTTCAACAATTTTGGAAGTCTCTTTTTGATTGTTGTGATTCTTTACAAAAGATTTGGACACCCACTGCATTGTTTGGAGTATTTTGTTTATGACTATTAATTTTTTCCTTCTGCAAATTGCTCTTTCTCCTTATCCTCCTTTTGTATTTAAATTTCCTTAGTAGGATTGAAATCTTCATTATCCACTAAAGAACTAAAAGTGTTAAGACATGTTCATCAACTTATCATTTTGAACAAACTCCTTTGCTCCTCTTTTTCCCTTTTGAACATCATTCCATTAATCTACCTTATCACCACCCACATCCTTAGGAATGTGTGAAGATTCTGCTCCTATATTCTGATATTTCCATTGCCCTTAAAATTATCACCTTCAACATTCTTTTGAACCAATTCTGGATGTAGAATTCTACAGTTTTCCATGGAATGCCCTTGAAGCTTACACCTATTACTATATCTTGGCAAAGAGTCATACTTGATTCTTACTTTTTCCATTCTAATTGCGCATGTGTCTTCATCAACAATCTCCATATTGACATGTTTAGGCAGGTTACCTCCGAGATCCACTTGCACCTTCACCCTTGCACAACTAGGTCCAGTCTTATTTATTGTAGCCGCATCTAGTTGTAAAGGTTTCCCTACAGCACTGGCTAATGAAAACAGAGCCGCTTTAACAAAGAAAGTGGGTAACAAGCTAGGAAAAGATATCCAAGCTATAGCCTGAGTAGTTTCAGCATCAATTTTAAATTTAGAATCATAAATGAGAGGTCGCATCATATACAATTTTCCATCCTTTGCTTTGAGAAAATAAGAACTTTTGGACATGATGTTGACAAAATCTTCTTTGCTTTCACAACTTATTAGTACATGCCTATTATGGAAAAAAACAACTTGACATTCACTTTTTGCTCCACATTGCAGGGGAATTATTCTTCGAAGCTCATCCAAAGAAGGCCAGCCATCAGAGAATTTGCCAATGATAGCGAAATTCAAATTTTCGATAGTGTCCATATGTGCGACTTCATTCTCCGTCCATCGACGCACATGTTCTCCATTGATGATGCTAGTTTTCTTAATAGGAATAGAATAATTAGCACCTGCTTTCTTATTTGTTAGACTGGAATGCACAACTTGTGCATAGTTAGGCAAATTATTAGGATCTATCGTAGGCAAAACAATAGGCCCTGGCATCTCAGAAGGTAATTATGAAGGGTTTATGTGGGATATGGATGAAGTTGAAGGAGGAAAAAGGGTATCGGATGTCAAAAAGGATTGACCAGCCTTAGAAGGAAGCCGGCCGGTGGCCGGAAAAGCCATAATGGCTACGTTAAGGAAATAGGGTTTGCAGGAATTTCGGAGAGAGTTCTTCCGAGTAATTCTTTTTCTGTTGGAAAAAAATTCATATTAGAAATTTCACCACTTGATAAACACTACCAAAGGAATAACAGTGCACTGAATGGAAAACAAATCAAGAGTAAGGGTATTTTTAGATCAAAAAATGGAAGCAAGGGTATTCTTGAGTCAAAAAAAAAAGTTTAATTAGGTTTTAGACCAAAATATGAAAGGATGGTATTTCATATTTGTGAGCCATTGTCCATTCGTTGTGGATATATTTGGTCCTTTTTTGAACAACAAATAGGAGATGCATAATTTTCTGGAGAGATTTGACAAGTATTGGAGAAAACATCAACATCAACCACATAATTCTTTAAAGGAGTGGTCAATAGAGTTGTGTCAAATGAGCAATATGTTTACCTAGTCTCCTTTCTCCAACTATTCGAAAATCTCTTGATACTTCATAAATTGTTCTTGAATCTATTCGACCTTTTTGATGTAGTTGAACCTCATCTCCTTTTTTGCCACTCTCATCAGCAGTCACCTTAGAACAACCTCCTCAAATACTTTACCATCATAGCTATGCTTTCTTCCATAAGTCTTCCTTGTCTTAAATCCACACAAACCAATCCAGCGTATATATAGCTATTCATACTTTCTGACCTATAATATTACCAAATATAGTACAATATATATAATGACTAATGAAGTACCTATGGTAGACACCTTGGGTTGTACTTTTTTTTTTTTTTTTTAAAGAAACAGTCAAAGATAAAAAAATTATTGGCATTTTCTTATGGTAGAGACCTTGGTTCTCTATTGATACAAACACTAAACATATAGGATAGGGATGGAGGAAGAGGGGAAGTCAAAGATTTGAGCAATTGTGCAAATAATAAGAGGTTACATATTAATAACTCAAATCAATTTTTTGAAAATATATTCTATTACCTTCATTTAGGGGTGGCAATGATGCGGTGTGGTTCGAATTTTTTCTAAATTCGCAAGTTTTAAAATCGCACTGCACCATACCACATCATTTTTAAATCCGTATAAATCCGCCCCACACTCATACCCGCACATACTCATACCGCACTGCCTCATATTTTTATTTTTTTTCTTTGTTTGAAAAATTTGTAACTCTATTGAAAACCATAACATTTCCAAATCTGCAACTAGGAAATAGTAACGACTAATTTCTATTATATCACTTTTCACTAAGAAATTGTTAGAGAAGTATCACATGTACAAATAATGATCAAATATCATATTTTCATTAAAATGAATAAAGAAATTAAAAAGTTATACAATTGTTTTTTTGTAGTGTTATACATGTCGTTTTAAGTATTATAACATTTTAAGTAAAGAATACGTATAATTTAGGTATATTCACGAGAATAATACTAATTTTTAGTTTTTTTAGTTAAATCTGCATATACCTACAACCCGTCTTGCCCTGCATCTTTTAAAAAAGAAAACTTACTTCAACCCGTCCCGCCCCTACATAATCTAAAATCCACACCGCTCCTCATAGCTTATAACCTGCATAGCCCCACACCCACACCGCCTTATTGTCATCCCTACCATCATTTATAATAGCCTAAAATCTCGAACGTATGTTATTTTTGGACCTTTTGCTTCGGAAAAGAAGCTACCCTTGTCAATTAAACATTTAATATATCCAAACAATTTTACTCCAAATGTCCAAATAGTAAATAGAAATGATCAAACTACTACATTTTCCCTAACTTCATTGAAAGAAATTAAAGGTTAGTCAAATTAAATCTTAGTATTATAATCAAATCATTAATTTCGATAACAAAATCAATTCAACCACTGCAAGAGAAATCAAAGAAAAATAACACAAAAAGAAACAAGCAAACATTTGATGAAAGAATAATTCGATTGGAAATTCTGCCGCCTAGAGTGAGAACAAAAGCTTCCAAACAACCCTTGACATCGATCAGATAACATCGACGACCAGAGCCTGAATAGAAATTGCGGTTGACTGTGGGAGCCATATTCGGAAGTATGCAGTGCTGCACTTGCCCGACATATCCAAGTCACTTGGTCATGACGTAACGCCCCGTACGTTATATTGTTTCTATTTAACAATAATCATTATCTATTTCATTTTCTTTCTTTCAAAGTGACAGAAAACTTATTGAGCTCAATATGTTGGCAACGTGACCAGCTTTGTGGGTCCATCAGTAGTTAGTTTGTTGCGTTTATTTAGGAGTCAACAAGTAATTTCCTAGTCTTAATTAGGCCGCATGAGTAGTGGAGTTAGTATTAGATTCAGAATAATTAGGACCAAATAAATGTGTTGTTTAGTAGTTTTTATCTTATTTAAGGATTCTTGTAATTTCGCATTCATAACTTGAATACAGAGAAAATTTCCACACTTGCAGAGTCTCTTTCTTTTCATTGCTGCTGCAGTTTATTTTTCTATCATTTGGTATTCGAGCCAAAAAAAGATTTTTTCCTTTTTGAAGTATTATTGCAGCAACAAAACAATGACCACTGAAAAATTTGTTCAGCCCGTTATTCCATGTTTCGATTATCATTACGACCATTGGAGTATGTTGATAGAGAACTTTCTTAGGTCCAAAGAGTTTTGGCCAGTTGTGAGTATTGGCGTGCAAGAGACAACCACTGGTACTGCCTTGTCGGAACCTCAGAAGACAGAGTTGGACAGTTTAAGGTTAAAAGATCTCAAAGCGAAGAATTACCTTTTTTCAGGTTATTGATCGCTCAATACTGGAAACCATTCTTTGTAAGGATACTTCTAAACAAATATGGGATTCCATGAAGAAGAAGTATAAAGGAACGACGAAGGCAAAACGAGTGTAGCTTCAAGAGCTTCGTGGTGTGTTCGAGGCTCTACATATGCAAGGTGGTGAGTTGGTAACTTAATATTTCTCTAAGATTTTTACTATCTCAAGTAAAATTTGAATTCATGGAGAAAAACTAGAGGATGTTACCGTTATTAGGAAAATACTTTGCTCAATGACTGCAAAGTTCAATATATTGTCTGCTCCATTGAAGAATTCAAAGACATTGATGCTCTTTCTATTAGCGAGTTGCAAGGTTCTCTGTTGGTTCAGGAGCAAAAAATAAACCAATAAAACAAGGATGAGTAGCATTGAAGGCAGTGATGTCTTCAAAAGAAATAGATCCAGAGAAAGACAAATGGAAAGGAAAAAATTGGCACCAAAAAGGGAGAAAAGCAAAACTGGTGATACTCAGAAAAAAGACGTGACATGTCTCAAGTTAAATGCTATCAATGCCATCGATTTGGACACTACCGATCTGAGTGTCATACCAATTTAAATAAGAATCGTGGTGGCAGATCTAATTTTGCAGCGAGAGAGGAAGATACAAAAATAAAGGAAGAAGAAGAAGGGGTTTCAATTTTGATGGCATATACTTTCAAAGAGAAAGTTTTCACTAGTTTGTGGTATCTCGATACCGGCTGCAGTAATCACATGTATAGGCAGAAAAAGATATTCTCAGAGTTGGATGAAACTTCTCAAGATACTGTGAGATTTCGAGATAATTCAATGATTTCCGCCCAGGGAAAAGGGATGGTACAAGTTTCAACCAATAACAACTTCAGTCATACCATAGGTGATGTGTTTTATGTCCCTGCATTGAAGACAAATTTATTAAGTGTCCGGCAGCTTCAAGAAAAGGGATATGACCTTAATATCAAGGGTGGAGTTTGTAAGATACAAGATCCTTAGTTGGGGTTAATCGCTCAAGTTAACATGCCGTCAAATCGATTGTTTCCTTTATATCTTCACAACTCTATAAAATCTTGTCTTTCTGCCAAAGTGAAAGAGGATGCCTGGGAGTGTTATTTTTGTTATGGGCATTTAAAGTTCTGAAGCTTAAAGTTCTTAAAGCAAAAACATTTTGTGTTGGGTCTTCCGTATCTTAAATCTCCCAATGAAGTATGTGAAGAGTGTGTATTTAGCAAGCAACATCATGAATCATTTCTAACAGGAAAATCTTAGAGGGCAAAGAAGATGTTAGAGTTGGTGCACTCAGATATCTGTGGTTCGATAAGTCCTACGTCTAATGGAGGTAAGCGCTATTTCATTAGCTTCATTGATGATTATAGCAGAAATACATTGGTCTGTTTCTTAAGAGAAAAATCAGAAGCATTTAAAACTTTTAAGAAGTTTAAAGTGCTTGTTGAAAATGAAGTTGGTTGTCAAATTAAGTGTTTGCGGACTGACCGTAGTGGCGAATACAACTCATTAGAATTTGTAGAATTTTGTGAGAAGCATGAAATCAAAAGGTACCTTATGGCAGCCTACACGTACACCTCAACAAATAGTTTAAAATGTTTGTTGAAAATGAAGTTGGTTGTCAAATTAAGTATTTGCGGAATGACCGTGATGCTGAATACAACTCACTAGAATTCGTAGAATTTTGTGAGAAGCATGAAATCAAAAGGCACCTTACGGCAGCGTACACACCTCAACAACATAGTGTGTGTGAAAGAAAAAATTGCACGATTCTTGATATGGTGCGTAGTCTTTTGAAAAGAAGTGGCTTACCAAGAGAATTTTGGGCAGAAGTAGTTCATTGGAGCATTTATATATTGAATAGATTTCCTACTAGCTCTATATGAAATATGACACCTCATAAAGCTTGAAGCAGGCATAAACCAAATGTTGAGTACTTTCCAGTTTTTGTATATATAACATATGCCTATATTTTAGATGCTTCAAGGAAAAAGTTGGACGATAAAGGTCAGAAATGCATTTTCCTTGGTGTTGATGACTAATCAAAAGCTTAACGCTTGTTCAATCCTATTACCAAAAAAATTATTATTAGTCGAGATGTTATTTTTTTTGAAGCAGCAATCTGAAATTGGAGCTACAATTGTTGGTTTCAACGTATTTCATTTTCTATTAAAGAAGATGAAGAACAGAACGATATTTGGAGATCAGTTCACAAGCAAGTCCAACAGTACAAGACCCTAGAGGTGTTAGACATGAATAGGTAATGCTCACTTCAACAATAAACGCCCTCAACATAGCAGAGGTGCACCAAGTTGGATGGAAGATTATGAGGTATATGAGATCAGTAAATCTGAAAATACAATCAGTCATTTTTATTTATTTGCAGATTTTAATCCTATAATTTTTACTGATGTCGTCAAAGATCCAAAGTGGTATCAAGCCATAGATGAGGAGATTAGATAAATTGAAATAAATAATACCTGAGAGTTGATGAATCTTCCAGAAAATTAAAAAATCAATGGTGTCAAATGAGTTTACAAAACAAAGTTGAAGGGAAACGGAGAGGTCGACAAGTCTAAAGCTCGCTTAGTAGCAAAAGGATATGGCGTTGACTATGAAGAGGTGTTTGCTGTCGTTGCTCGATCAGATACTATAGGATTGGTGATTGCTTTGGCTGCTTAAAATGCTTGGAAAATCTCCCAGTTGGATGTGAAGTCTGCCTTTATAACGCCACGAGTCTGGCACCCCGGATGCTACACGGTGCTCATGACCCCGAGAGATCACAAGCTAACCCTTTATGATATCTGTAACTAAGCACTGCATAATATACTAAAATAAATGCAGAAAACTAGCAGAAAACTTGCCATAAGGTTCAATACTTAAATTTTAACTGAAATAAAACTGGATAAAGTTTATCAACATCCAAACTAACACATCTGTCTAAATAAATAGTCTGAAATCTCTGTAGTCTGAAAGCCTCTAAGCTTTCTGAACTCTGGAGTTGATGGGACATATCCCCAACTAACTTCGTCTACTGAAAATAAACTGAGTCTAATGCCATAATAAAATAAAATTCATCCTCGAATAATAAGGACTCACTGCTAAGTCAACTGTTGCTGGCTGAGTCTGGACTGCTAAGGGTGCCCTGGCTCTCGCTCTTCTGAACCTATAGTATAAGACACCATAGCACAGGAGAAAAGTATGCATCAGTACTTTGAATGTACTGGTATGCTAGATGAGGTAAGGCTAAATGCAAGGGCTTATGTATGAACATAACTTAAATGAATAACATAAGAGTACTGAATGAGGATATATGTATGGACTGAATACTACCTTCTGAATACTTGAACTTCTAACAACTACGTTTACTAATACTGATATCTACGTTTACTAACACTGAGAGTCTGAATAACTGAGTCTACTGATAACTGAAATCTAAGCTTACTAATACCGACTGATTGAAACTAAGATCAAACCTATCTAGCGGATGATCTTTAAATCTAGTAATAACGATAAGGAATGATTGAATTTGAGTTTGAGGTCAGGCCTATCTAGCGGGTTGTCTATGAATCGATTAATACTGATACTGGTTAACTTCATATGAGACCAGGCCTTTCTAGCGGGCGGTCTATGAATCTATGAAACTATCTAAGTTCCTCACTAAGCTGAATGACCGTATCTGACAGTCCTGATTTCTGAGTGCTACTGTGATGACTAGACTGAACTGTAACTGTAGGAGTTTTCATTTAATCGACATACCCCAAATCTGAACTAGTAGGGTCCAACCTGTAACCCCAGCTAGAAGGGTGTCAGTACCATGTCACGGGTATAGACACTACTATGGTCAAGCCTCTCTAATGGGTGACCCTGAACAGAAAGTCAAGCCTAAGGCAATGGGTGACTCCTAGAAGGTAGTCAAGCCTTAATCTAGCGGGTGACTCCTGATCCTGTGCTGTTACGCAGTTCTGGAGTATAAAGATTGCTGCTAATGACTCTGCCTCTCTAACGGGGAAGCCGTCATCCCTGCACTCGCTCAGTACTAGTTCCTACTCCCAACTGAAGGACTCTAAACTGATTCTTAAATAAACTTAGAAGGAGCTGAATCTGTTATTAACTATATTACTTGATTGATCTGACTGAGTTTGCTTGGTTCCACTATCTGATGGAATGCTGCTTGGATTCTACTATCTGACTAAATGCTACTGAATTCTAGTTAGCTTACCGAGTTTCACTGAAGCCTGAACTGAATACTATTGAATACTATTGAACTGAAATTGAATACTGAGTTGGATTAGATTGATACTGATACTGAATTGCACTAATACTGAGATTAATGAATTTCCTAACATTCTGTAACCGTCTGAATTCTACTGATTATGGCTTGATTGAGAGTATCTTAAAACAGACACTGGCTCTAGACTTGCAGCTAATTTGTTGGGTATAAATACCCCCAGGACTCGATAACATAAAAGTTAAACATAACCACTCTTGAATAACCATGACAATGGAATTTTATTCACCATTACAATCACTAAAGCATTTCTTCAAGCACTTGGGAATCTTAAAACGTGTAAAGGTATAGGGATGCATATTAGTTTCTCATAATTCATTCAATAAGGAATGCACAAGCATAAGAATGTATGAAACATATCATAATCCACTCACTAAGTCATTTCAACAAACACTTAGCATGCATGAATTCATTCACAATTTGGGGATTTCTTGTCAACATGCTATAATGACCCTATTTCCTTTACACAAGCATTTTATCCAACATATGGGGAGCATGCTTTGGTTATACAACAAATACTACACCTAAGTATAATGATTTCATCAGCCAACATGCAACTTGAAGAGGGTTTATCATGAACATCACACAATTAAGCACATACTAGAATCAATTCTTAATACCTGTAGTCTAAATCATGAATTAAAACTCAACAACACATAATCATGAACTTTAATACACATAAATCATGAAATCTCATAAATACATAAACTTTGTAATTTTGAAAAGGATTCTTGGACTTCTTGGGTGGAAGGAACCCAAGAATCAACATCTAACATATCTTAAGCGACTCTTTCTTGAAGGTTCTTGGAGAGATTCTTGGTTTCTTGAGTTTTCTTGAAGAAGGGTTTTGATCTTTTTCTTAGGTTTTTAATCTTGAAAGAAACCCTAGCTTTTAATGTTATAGATAAACATGGAGTTATAAGACTTGATCTGATTCAAATAGGTGTTAAAAAGGTGAAAAAGACCAAAAAGTCCTTTTAAAAATGACTTGAAATTATTGAGCGGGATCTGCGACAGTTGGTGCGACGGTCCGTTGAACTGACAGTCGCACCTGGACTAGAATAGGGGTTCACTGCCTTGTCTGCAATGGCTCAGGCGATGGCCCATCAGACATCTCCGTTGCACTTAGCCAGAGAGTGGACTCACTGCCTCAGCTGCGACGATCTGGGCGATGGTCCATCGCTAGCTCGACGGTCCATCGGACCTCTCCATCGCACCTGGGTAGTTCAGACTGCTTTCTGTAAAACATCCATAAATTTTTATCCCGATATCAATTTCCCATATGATAAAAAGTCAAAATTGGGGAAATTATATCTGATTTAAATATTACTTACTTAGGAAGTCATCCCTAAATCTTCTAGAGACTAAATTAGTCTTTAAACAAAGTTTGGGGTATTACAGCTTTCCTATATGGTGAACTACAAGAAAAGGTATTTATCGAACAACCTCCTGGCTATATGAAATTTGGTGCTGAGAGTAAAGTGTTTAGATTGAAAAGGATCTATATGGACTAAAAGTCTAAAACAAGCTCCAAGAGTTTGGTATAGTCGTGTAGATACTTATTTTTTAAAGGAGGAATTTCGAAAGTGTCCATATGAACATACTGTTTAAATAAACAACAGAATGCAGGGGTCTTAATGGTGTGCGTATAGATGGATGGCTTAATTTATACCGGAAGTGATATGACTATGATTGAGAATTTTAAAAAGTCCATGATGGTTGAGTTTGAGATGTTAGATTTGGGTATGATGCATTATTTTCTGGGTCTAGAAGTGAATCAATCACCTGATGACATTTTTATTTCTCAAAAGAAATATGTGCAAGATATTCTGGACAGATTCTAGATGAAAAACCGCAACACTATGAACACACCAATGGAGAAGGGTCTAAAGCCCATCAAAGAACCCGAAGGGAGAAAAGTGGACAACCTTTTATACAAGAAAATTGTGGGAAGCTTAATATACTTGATGGCTACAAGACCGATGTTATGCACGTTGTAAGTGTGTTAGTAGGTTCATGAAGAGTCCAAAAGAAATGCATCTACAAGCTGCTAAGAGGATCCTGCGGTACTTGAATGGTACCAATGACTTTGAAATTTTTTATCAGGTGAAAGCAGCTGGACATTTGGTTGGTTACACTGATAGTGACAATGCCGAAAATCTCGAAGACAAGAAAAGTACATTGAGATATGTTTTATGTTAGGGTCTGGAGTTATTTCTTAATTTTCAAAGAAGCAATGTATTGTTACTTTGTCGACCACAGAGGCAGAGTATGTTGCTTCAACGTCATGCGCTTGTCAAGCTATTTGGCTGAGGAACATTCTTGCAGAACTTTATTTTAAGTAGGAAGGACCAATGCCAATCTATTGTGATAATACTTCGGTGATTAATCTTTCAAAGAATCTAGTTGAACATGAACGGAGTAAACATATAGATGTGAAGTATCACTTCTTGTGTGATCTAACTAAAGATGCAAAGATTAGTCTTATCTATTGTAGAAGTGAAGTGAAGAGCACGTTACAGACATGTTTACAAAGCCCTTGAAACCAGTGTCATTTCTAGAGCTACGTGATCAGCTTGGTGTTTGCAAATTAACCTGAAAGTTATTTCAGTTTAAGGGAGGGAATGTTGGAAATGTGACCAGCTTTGTGGGTCAGTCAGTAGTTAGTTAGTTGCGTTTATTTGGGAGTCAATAAGTAATTTTCTAGTCTTTAGGCTGCAGGAGTAGTGGAGTCAGTATTAGATTCAGAATTGTTAGGAACAAATAATCGTGTTGTTTAGCAGTTTTTATTTTATTTAAGGACTCATGTAATTTCACATTCGTAACTTCAATACAGAGAAAAAGTCCACACTTGCAGAGTTTCTTTCTTTTCATTATTGCTGCAATTTATTTTTCTATCACAATAAAACTAAACAAGAAAGAAACATTTAGTCGCATAGACATTCCAGCAGATTGTAAGTTAAGAAAACCCTTTTCATTAGAATATGAAAATCATTCGACCAATGAGCCATGAATATATATGGGATATTCACGTTTTTCCTCATTTGTCCAAGCATCACCTCTTTGTTGTCTTATTCTATTCTCAATATAAATAAATGTATATTGTTAAGGATGTAAATGATATAGAGTCGGGAAAAAGGTTCCATTACCTCGATACAAAAAGTGACTATACACCATAAGTCAAAGAAAATGTAAATGCAATCGAGTTTGGAAATGTCGTTCCTTTGCCTCACTATATTGAGCCAATGGAGCATTTGTAGACCCAATTGTATTTGTACCATCAGATAATTCTTTATAATGTTGGATGATATCTTGAAGCAACGTTGCAATTTTTGTGTATTTTACTATCCAAGGAGTAGATGGCCAGGGAATTCTTGAACACTGTCCTCCTCAGTCCAGAAGGAGGTAACTAGTAGGTGCTTTGCTTCTTTTCAGATCTACAAGAAAGGGCTCAATCAATAGAAAGTTAATGATCACAATTAAACGGATGTCATACATAACAACTGCTACTAGTATGTATGCATCAATGTAATTATTCTCTGTAATCGTGAGTGTTGTAACCACTAACTCTTCAAAAATAAGTAGCAGTCTCCTAATCATCGTAATCAGTGAAGGAGATTCAGATGCAGTAATGAACTCTAAATTCATAAGTTGATGTGAGCGAATCAACACTTGATCATTAGTACCTCTAATAGCACTAGGTTTGTCCCAACTTTTCATAGTTATTTTCAATTAAAATTATAGTATCAAAGAAGGATAAGTAGGTTTAAATCACAAACTAAATACTCGATAGAAATAACCAAATTTTTGCCATTCATTTCTTTAGCAGCATTAATACCAAAAGCTAATTCTTAATTCTGCAACTTGATTTTACTCTCAAATTAGTGATAATGTGTCATAGGTCTCAAATTAGACATATTTGCTTTCAAAGTTTGCTTCTCCATTGGTTTTCACAGTGAGGAGGAATGGATGCATAGGTTATAACCAGGATGGATTTGTCAACTAATTAAGGCTATGTCTTATGCCAAACTAGGTATTCATGTGCATATTCCTAGAATTAATATAATATTATCTGTAGTCTCCCTGTTAGAAATTTTAGTCTATTACTTTGACCTAGTCTTTAGGAGTTTTAATATTTTAAGTTGAGTCAATCGTATGTTTTACTGATTTCTATTAATTAGTGGAGTAATGTGTTATGTTTCTGTTAGGAGTCATGAGTTAACGTGGACTGATGTGTGTGTTGTTTTAGTGAAAGTACTCTGTTAAGCGTTTGCCTATATATAGGCTTTGAAGTTCAGAAATAAATTTATCAAAGTTTCCAGCTATTATTTTCTCTTTTACGTATCTTATATTCTCCCTATCAGAGGTATCCGAGCTAGGTTATAGTAAGAGGGAAAACAAGTGAACAGCCACATATAATTTCTTTTTTCCTTATCAGATGGCTACTGAAATTAATTTAGTGTAAACAACAATTCCTCACTTTGATGGTCATTATGATCATTGGAGCATGCTGATGGAGAATTTCTTACGATCTAAGGAGTACTGGCCAATTGTTGAGGACAGCATCAGAATTCCGATAGAAGGTAAAACATTGACGAATGCTCAAAAGGATGAGTTGGAAACGAGAAAGCTAAAAGATTTGAAAGCGAAGAATTATCTCTTTCAGGCTATCGATCGTCCCATTCTAGAAACTATTCTTTGCAAAGAAACTTCTAAGGATATTTGGGATTCCATAAAGAAAAAGTACCAAGGCACTGCCAGAGTGAAGCGTGCACAGCTTCGAGAAGAGATTTTGAAACTTTACAAATGAAAGAAGGAGAATCTGTATTGAGTTACTGTGCTAGAACAATGGAGAACACCAATAAAATACACTTCCACGGTGAGAAGATGGACGAAGTATCCATTGTGGAGAATATTTTGCGCTCTCTGACATCAAAATATAATTATGTTGTCTGGTTAATTGAAGAGTCAAAAGATATAGATGAACTATCTCTTGATGAATTGCAAAGTTCTTTGCTAGTTCATGAATAAAAGATGACCAAAAGTTTTAGAGTACAGGAGCAAACGGTGAAGGCTTCTACTGATACTTATTCGACCAATAATAGAGAAAAAGGAAGAGGTAGAGGTAGAGGCAGAGAAAGAGAAGGAGGAAGAAGAGATCTTGGAGGTAGGGATTTTAGCAGGAATTTCAAAGCCAATATTGATCAATCTGAAGGTAGAGGTCGAGACCATGACAAATCCAAGGTAGACTGTTATAGATGTCACAAATTTGGTCATTATGCATCAGATTGTTACACTAGACTACCTAATGATCAAGAAAAATAAGAAAGTGCAAATTTTGTTGAAAATAAGGAAGCAGGAACTTTGTTGATGGCTGTCCATGACAGAACAAAATACCTGACTGATATTTGGTATGTAAATTTCGGATGCAGTAACCATATGTGTGGATGCAAATTTTCTTTTTCATCTTTAAATGATAGTTTGCGTTCTACTGTATCATTTGGTGATTGTTCAGCTGTGGAAGTGATGGGAAAAGGTGATATCAGGATTAAAACCAAGAATAGTTTTGTGGAAACAATCTCTGATGTATTGTATGTTCCTGACTTGAAAGCTAATTTACGTAGTGCTGGTCAGTTGCAAGAAAAGGGTTATATCATCACTATGAAGAAAGGTAAGTGTGAAATTTATGATCCCGTGAGAGGAGCTATTGCGGTAGTTCAAATGAGCTCCAAAAGATTATTTCCACTAAAGATTGATAACATTAAATCTTGTTTGATGGTTGAAACAAAAGATTCCTCATGATTGTGGCATTTTTGGTATGGTCACTTGAGTTTTTGGAGGGTTGAAGACACCCCAACAGAAAAACATGGTCATAGGTCTTCCACAAATCGCTGTTTCTTCCAAAATTTGTGAAGAATGTGTTGTTAGAAAACAACCACGTTCGCAATTTCCGAAAGGGAAGTCACGGAGAGCCAAGGATGTCTTGGAGTTGGTTCATTTAGATCTTTGTGGTCTGATAAGCCCAACGTCAAATGGAGGTAAGCGATATTTAATCACATTTATTGATGATTTTTCAAGAAAAACATGGGTCTATTATTTGTAAGAAAAATCTGAAGTTTTTTCGACATTTAAAAGCTTCAAAGTTCGTTTGAAAAATCAATCATGAAAAGTCATTAAGGCTCTTTGAACTGATCGTGGTGGTGAATATTGTTCAGAAAAATTCAAAGTTTTTTGTATAGAGTATGGCATTTGGAGAGAGCTTATAGTTGCGTATACACCACAACAGAATGGTGTATTGGAAAGGAAAAACAGAACCATCCTCAACATGTTGAGAAACTTGTTAGCAAGAGAAAATATTCCAAAAACTTTCTGGCTAGAGTCAATAAATTGAAGTATTCATATTTTAAATAGAAGCCCAACTTTTTCTATTAAAAATATGACATCGAAGGAAGCATGGAGTGGGAGAAAACCAACAGTGAATTATTTTAGAATTTGGATGCATCGCATATGCTCATGTCCCAGATGAGAGGAGAAAAAAACTTGATGATAAGGCTGAAAAATGTGTTTTTCTTGGTGTAAGTGAGTCTTCCAAAGCATATAAACTATTTAATCCATTGACAAACAGGATTATTATCAGTAGGGATGTTACGTTTGGTGAGGAAAAGACTTGGGATTGGAATAGGTAGCAGCCTACCCAGATCCTTTTTGATTATGAAGCTAAACAAGAGTAATTTTCAGCACCCTGCACACTGGAAAATTCTTCAGATGCAACTCCCACAACACCACCAATAGTTGCTGTGGCAAATAAAGAAGCAAGTCAAATTGTTGGTCGTGTTAGAAGAAGGCCTAATTAGATGAAAGATTATAAGGTAACTGGAATTGAAGATCCAATAACCCACTTTGCTTTGTTTTCAGATTGGCAATCCTACCTCTTTTGAGAGTGCTGTGAAGGAAGAAAATTGGAGAAAAACAATGGACGATGAAATTGATATCATTGAACGAAATGATACTTGGGAGTTATTCAATCTTCTAAATGGACAGAAAACTATTGAAGTGAAGTGGGTGTTCCAAATGAACTTAAAGGAAAATGGCGAAGTAGACAAGTACAAGTCACGTTTAGTAGCTAAGGGATACAAGAAACAATATGGGATCGATTATACCTAAGTATTTTCTCCCGTTGCTAGGCATGATACAATCAGATTGGTTATAGCATTGGCAGCTCAGAAGTCTTGGCCTATTTCCCAACTAGATATTAAGTCGGCATTACTACATGGGTACTTGGAGGAACAGGTATTTGTTGAACAACCCCTTGGTTATGTTAAAATTGGAAATGAGCATAAGGTTTACAAATTGAAAAAGACCCTTTATGGTCTAAAACAAGCTCCTTGGGTTTGGTATAATCTAATTGAGGGGTATTTTCTCAAAGTTGATTTTTCAAAATGTCCTTATGAGCATACATTATTTATAAGATTGGGGATCAAGGAAGATGCTCATTATTTTCTTGTATGTTGATGATCTTATTTTTACTGGAAATTGTGAGTCATGTTTGAAGAATTTAAGAAGTCGATGATGGATGAGTTTGAAATATCCGACCTCAGATTGATGCGTTAGTTTCTTGACATAGAGGTGGTGTAATCTGATAAAGAGATTTTTATTTCTCAGAAGAAATATGTAGGGAAAATTCTTGACAAATTTCAGATGATGGATTGCAATCCAGTTAACACTCTTGCTGAACTTGGTTTAAAGCAATACAAAGATCATACTGAGAAGAAGGTTGATAGCATACTTTACAAACAAATCATAGGCAACTTGATGTATCTCACTGCTACAAGGCCTGACATAATGTACTCTATGAGTTTAATCAGTAGGTACATGAAGAATCCCACAGAAATGCATTTGTCGGCAGCTAAGAGAATTCTCCATTACTTGTAAGGAAAGAGAGATTTTGGGTTATTTTATAAGAAGAGTGAAAAGTTCAATCTTTTTGGATTTACTGATAGTGATTATGCTGGTGATCAAGATGACAGAAAAAGTACTTTAGGTTATGTTTTTATGTTTGGGACTGGTGCTATTTCATGGTTAGCTAAGAAGCAACCAATCGTCACTTTGTCTACTACAGAAGCCAAGTTTATTGTTGCTTGTGCTTGTTCTTGTCAAGCTATTTGGTTGAGGAGAATTCTAGATGAGTTGAAATTCAAACAATCAGAAGCTACCAAGATCTATTGTGACAACGATTCAGTAATTCAACTATCCAAGAATCCAGTGCTACGTGAAAGAAGCAAGCACATTGATGTGAAGTTTTACTTCTTGCAAGATCTTAGCAATAATGGAACATTTGATCTAATTTACTGCACGAGTGAAGATCAAGTTGTCGATATTTTCACCAAGGCCCTAAAGACAGAGTCATTTATGAAACATAGAAGTCTGCTAGACATCGACACAATCAAAGATGTAAACTGACTGTTAGCAAACATCAGTTTAAGGGGGAATTGTTGGAATTTTTAGTCTGTTACTTTGACTTAGTCTTTAGGAGTTTTAATATTTTAAGTTGAGTCAATTGCATGTTTTACTGATTTCTAATAATTAGTGGAGTAATGTGTTATGTTTCTGTTAGGAGACATGAGTTAACGTGGACTGCTGTGTGTCCTGTTTTAGTGAAAGTACTCTGTTAAGTGTTTGCCTATATATAGGCTTTGAAGTTCAGAAGTAAATTTATGAAAGTTTCCAGCTATTATTTTCTCCTTTACATAATTCTCCCTATCACTCCCATGTTTCAAAAAGGTTTAATTGTGTACTTGGTTTAGTATTATCTACCTAGAGGAATAGAGAACAACTCTCCTGAATGTTCTAAAAATAGTAAACTTACCTTTGAATATCCATACATACATATATATACGTATATATAACATGACTTTAGATAGTGAAACTTAATGATTTACACAAAAAAATCATATTACATTAATCAAGAAAACATATCCGAATTCATATTGTTTTCTTAATATCATTAGTAAAATAATTAAAATTTAGGAGAAACTGATTTCTCTCTTTTGCATTGCGATCTTTCACACGCTATTTGATTAGAATAATAGAGAATTGCAGTTGAGAGAGGCTCAATTTCTTAAGGATACTTTATAGTCCAATTACTCATAAAGTAGATACATATAGCTGAAAAGTACTTTGCTTGATGTGTCAGAATAAAGTAACACTGAGCTATTTAACATAAGTGTGACACATGCCACACATGCAAACCACTTTCATGCATGAGTGACATCCATATGCTTCCAAATATGTCAAATAACACTTCTTATGCATGCTTTGACAAGTGGTAGATATGCAAGACCTCTCCCTAATATACAACACATGTTCATCAAGTGTAGCACATATCATGCAACATAAGACGTATCATTCTAACCAATCATGGTGACACGTGTCACATTTTTATCGTACATGAACACCTCCAAATTATAAAATAGCCATTCATTCTCCACCTCCCATCAAAGTGGGAAGTTGCTTCATTGTCTTAAAAGTTAACCTATAAGTTTAAACCAATATCCTTTAATTAGCCCTCACTATTTAATTATCCTACTAAATTAATGAGATATATATCTTATATTATCCCGTATGGCTAAGAAATGTGACACATGTCAAAATGATAGGTAAGTGTGACACGTGTCACATTGCATGACACGCATCATGCATAGTGGACATGTATCACATATCTAGAGTGATCTTGGATGGCTAGCACTTGTCAAAGTATGCATAAGACGTGTCACTTGACACATTGCAAAATCCATGAATGACACTTGTCAAACATGCATGAATGAGATTTGCATGTGTGAGACACATCATGCTTATATCGTGCTTGCGCAATCATCCTTGTGTGTTATAGCTTATTATAACTTTAATATTATACGTCAGAAAAATAATATTTTAGCTATATACATATACTTTATGTGTAAAAATAATATTTTAGCTATATACATATACTTTATGTGTAATTGGGCCATAAGATAACCTTAAGAAACTGGTCCTCTCTAAATTGCACTTATGGTTATTCCAATCAAAAAACGAGAGAAAAAACAAAGTGCAAAGAAGAAAAATCAGTTTATCCTAAAGTTCAATCATTCCACTAATGATAATTCAAGAAAACATCATGAATCCATGTATGCTTTTTTGATTAATATAATATGATGTATTTGGAAAATCATAAAGTCCCATGATCATAAAGTCATTTTGGATATCAATTAGATTGTTTAAGTTTCACAATCTATAATCGAGTCGAGATCATGATTAAGACCAACGGGGACTTCCACGACTATCAGTAGAATGACTTTTAAACCATGTTTCTCTATTTAAATTCAGCTTATGCAACATAGTTCAAGTACAATAAATTATATATATGAGGAAAGAAAAACTATTAAGGACACAGATAACGCAATCCTAGACACCTGAAACTAAGTAACATTGAATGTGAAACTAGTTCCTTGAGTGCAATTCATAAGAAGGCAAGATAGAAGTTCTTGTTTTCCCCCCTTTAAAGAACCACTTGTACCTCCACACATTAACTATGTGCAAATGGAAAACATCCAAAAAGGGTAACATATTACCATACCCAAAAGAAACTCATTATGACAAAGTACAAATAAGATACATCAAATATTTAGTTTAAGCTTCGACATGGATCAACTGTATTTACAAAGCTTCATAATTTCATGGAAGACATAACTTGATGAGTGACGAATATTCTAATGTGAGAACATTATAATTGCAAACATTATGTCTCTGTGTTATTATGTTTCTTTCCAAAGTCCCCATTTGTGAAGGAGTAGCAACATGTTTCCAGTAGTGGGTTGGGGTGGAGTAGGGACAAGATGTGTGTTGGAGAAGCTAGGGTAGTTGAGAAAAGGAGAGAGATAAACTTTTTTTGTGAAACTCAACTAAAGAAACTTTGACAAAACCCAAACAAAATTGCATCAACATCAAGGGTTTCTACAATATTTGCTTTCTCTTCAAAGAATCACTTGTACATTTACACATCAACAATTTATAAACGGATAACATCCAAAAAGTGTCATTGTAAGTGTGAGTCTTTACACATTCATACTCACACACTAACTATATCTTTCAGGTGTATGTTAATTGTTATCACAAAGTACAATATAGCTCACACACCTATGGTGAGCTTCTAAATTATTCAACTACAGTTACAAAGCTTCATTGGAAGCTTGTGGGTGTTAAATGGGAAAGTTGGGCTGAGTTAAAAGGTGGGAAAAAGCTAAATGAGTTGGAATAAGATAACTTTTATGCGAAAAGACCTTCAATCAAAATTAAGATCTTAAACAATGAACGTCCATATTAGAATCTCATATCAAAATTCTGAAGCAACAATACGCCTTCACTTGCCACTAAATTCTCAAGAGCACTGTCAGAAATTTCATCATGAAATTGAACTTCTCTTCTTTTTTTTATTTCTGCGATTGAAATCTCATAGCAATAGCAGCCACTATTCGACCCTGTTCTTGAAAAATCAGAGTAAATATATGTAAAATTGAAACAGAGAATCTCATGATGTGTTATAGGTTAGGCAACTTAGGACCAACATAGGGACACAGATGTCTTAAGCTTGTTCATCAAAATCAAAACATGTCTCACGCCTCCACTTGCCATTAGTTTCTCCGAAAACTTTATGAGATCTTTAAAAATGGAGCTTTTTTTTTTTTTTGAATTTCTGAAATAAGGAGATTTGGTGACAATAACAATGAAAACATTTGGTTCAGTTGCGGCATTTGTCTTAAGTATCATGCCAATACTACTTTTTCTTTTTATTTGATTGTGTTTTGGTGTGCCATGTTTTTTGTTTTCCTCAAAAACCTTTGTTGGCATGTCTTTACCAGAATCACACAGAACATATTTTTATTCTCACCTTTACAGTGTAGTATTAATGTATAGTTGGTGTTCCTATAGATAGCCATTTGTAATGAACTCTAAATTCATAAGTCGGTGCAAGTGATCGAATCAACACAACTTGATCATTAGTACCTCTAACAGCACTAGGGTTGTCCCAACTTTTCATAGTTATTTTCAATTAAATCTAGAGTATCAAAGTAGGATAAAAAGGTTTGAATAACAAACTAAATACCCAAGAGAAATAACCAAAATGTTGCCATTTATTTCTGTAGAGGCCTCAATACCAAAAGCTAATGATTAATCCCGCAACATTATTTTACTCTCGAATTAATGGTAATGTGCCAAAGTCTCAAATTACACATATTCACTTTCTAAGTTTCCTTCTCCATTAGTTTTTAGTGTGAGGAGGAATGGATCCAGAGGTAACATACTGGGATGGATTTTCTTAAGTACTTTAGGCACACATAAACACATGTTCTGCCAAACTAGGTATTTATGTGCATATTACTATATAATTGATCTAGTCTCATCTGTAGTTTTTCAGATTTCAAAAAGTTTGAATTGTGCACTTGGTTCAGTGTTGAGTTATTTCCCTAGAGGAATATGGAACAACTCTCACTTAATGTTCTCGAAGTACTAGATTCGTTTTTTATTACATTATAAGTTTAAGTTAGGATTTTCTCTCGATTATTGATTGTGAAACTTACATAATCTAATGAAATTTGACATGACTTTAGATTGTGGAAGTTAATAATTTTCACAATATATTTCATTAATTAAATAAATTAAACATACCTGAATTTATGATGTTTATTGAATTATCTTTAGCAAAATGGTTGAAGTTTAGAAGAAACTAATCTCTCTTCTTTGCACTGCAATCTTTCTCACGCTATTTGATGGGAATGACAGAGAATTGTAGTTGAGAGAGGACCAGTTCTAAGGCTACTTTATACTGCCAAGAGTAGATGTACATAGCTGAAAATACTCTTTTTCGATGTGTAACAATAAAGTCATGGTGAACTATTTATAGAAGAAGGATGATTGTGGAATCGCAACATAAGTGTGATAAATGTCACACATGCAAACCGCATTCATGCATGAGTGATAAGTGTCATCCATGCACTTGCCAGTGTGTCAAGCTAAGTGACTTTTTTTATGCGTGCTTTGACAATAAGTCGCAAATATGCAAGACCCTTCCCTGCTTGTGACACACAACTCCACCATGTGTAGCACATGCATGCGACGTGATACGTGTCACTTTAACCAACCATGCTGATACGTGTCACATTTCTCACCCACTTTATTGTACATGGTCACCTCCAAATTATGAAATGCCGATTTAATTCTCCGCTTTTAAGTGGGAATTTGCTTAATATCCTTAGAAGTTATCCTATAAGTTTTCATCTATATTCTTTAATTAGCCTTTTTAATTTACTAAATCCACTTAATAATTGAGATATATACCATACCTTCTCCCACGTGGACGTGGCTGAGAAATGTGACATGTGAACATATTGATCAGTGTGACACATGTGAACATGATTGATCAATGTGACATGTATCACATTGCATGACATGCACCATGCATAGTGGACGTGTCGCACATTCAGAGAAGGATCTTGCACGGCGAACACTTACCAAAGCATGCATAAGAGGTGTCACTTGACATATTAATAAGTTCATGGATGAAACTTGTCACACGTGCATGAATGAGACCTGCACGTATGACATGCATCATACTTATGTCATGCTTGTGCAATCACCCTCCTCCTATAAATATCTCATTATATCTTCATTGTTATACATCAAGAAAATAAAATTTTTGGCTATATACATACACACTGCGTAATTGGAGTATAAAGTAGCCTTAAGAAACTGGTCCACTCTCAACTGCAATCCACATTTATTTTTAGCAAATAATGTGAGAGAGAGCACAATGCAAAGAAAAGAAATAAATTTCACCTAAAATTCAGTCATCCCACTAAAGATAATTCAAGAAAACATCATGGATCCATATATGTTTTCTTGATTAATGTACTATGACGTTTCTCTGAAAATCATTAAGTTCCACAAACCTAAAGTTGTTTCGGATTTCAATTAGATTGTTTAAGTTTCACAATCTATAACCGAGACCATGTTTAAGAACAACTGGAACTTTCACGACTATCGATCGCTTCTTGGACCATGTTTCTCCATTTAAATTCAACTTATGCAACATAGTTTAAGTACAATAAATTATATATGTGAGGAAAGAGCAACTATAAATACCCTGACAACGCAATCTAGACACTTTAATCTAAGTAACACTGAATAATGTGAAACTAGTTCCTTGTGTAGAATTCATAAGAAGACTAGATAGTGGTTCTCAGTTTTTTTCCTTTAAAGAAAAGGACATAATCTACCACAGAAATTTAGGTTGAGCTTCTAATTAAATGGATCAACTACAATTACGAAGCTTCATTCATGGAAGACACAACTTGACGAGTGAGGATTATTCTAGTGGTAGAACATTACAAGCGTAACCATTAGGTCTTTATTGTGTGCCCTATCCTTTAGCATGTGTCTCCGGTATGGGCTGTTGATCGAACCTCGTATGGTGGGGGCGGAGTAGGACAGGATGGAGGGATTGGAGTGGTTAAAAACAAAAAATGAGAAATAAAAAATTTTGGTGAAATTTTGAAGTCATTGGTTTGATAAATAAACATTGACAAAACACAAAAAAGATTATCAACATCGAGGGTTTCTACAAAATGGATAACATCCTAAAAGAGTCAAACATTGAGGGTTTCTACAAAATAGATAACATCCTAAAAGAGTCACGTTAATCCAACCCGTAAGATATTCATTATCACAAAGTGGAGAAGGCTCTTGGCAGAGTTGACAATTGGGACCACTAAAGTGGGAGATGTATGAAGGTGCATGCTGGCTCATTGGAGAGTTTTCCAGAAACAAGAATAATTTGGTGTATGAGAGGCTGATGTCCTCTTTAGTTTCTCCTGATTTTCCTCTTTTGTCTTGCCTTGTTGGAAAGTTTGTTGTTTATCAGAGAAATCATAAGTCGTGAAAAAAGAGAAAAACTAAAAAAAGGACATTAATAAACAGAAAAATTTTCTTGCACGTCTCTAATTCATTAACTTTACTGTATAAATTATTTGTAGTTCCGTGCTTATTTTTTCTCCTTTTAGAAAACAAAGACATGTGCTTTGCCTAAAACCTTGACCAAAAAAATGAAATTATCCTCACGTTCTCATGGCATACAACAGAAGATGGTATCAGAAGACTGAAAGCATAGTTTCTACAGAAACCTGCAGGATTGTCAAAAATATAAAGGGAAGGAAAAGGTAGAAACTAACAGATATGAAGTTAATGCGAAATATTGATCTTTTATAAAGATTTCCCCAGATTATATCTATTCAGAACAACTTGCTAATATAGTTTCATAACGATATTTCCGTGCTTATTTTATAGATGAATGATTGCAGTTGATGCTCTCAAATGAACTCTATATCCAAACCAGGCTATCCATTTAGCAAATGTTACCATTTTGTCAACTAAATAAGCACGGAAGGATCATGCCACTCAGAGAAAGCAGCTCCAGCAAATGTCTCTGTCAAGCCATACCCTTGACCAATAGGAGCTGTACAGCAAGTTGTCACAAAAAATTTTAAATTAAAAACATTTGTCAAATTTGTAGCTTAACCACAGGCAAGTCATACTAGGAGCAGATATCTTTGCAAGCAAGAGAACGTATACAGAATGGATAATAAAGACCAGCATCAGGAGTGAGAAGAATTACCCCACATACAAATGTTGATAAATCTTTGAGTATCTCCTGATAGAGGAGTACCACCACAAAGCATGAAACGGATATCTCCTCCAAGCACAGCCCTCAGCTTTTTAAATAAAATGATATTCTACAATTGTTTCTCTAGACCCCAAGCTCCAAACCAGCTGCCTTCCATAGCAGCCAATCGATGGTTAAAGGCAATGAGGAAAAGTTTCTTGGCAGAACCTGCCTTCCCCTCAACCTAGCATCACGAAAAATATAAACAACAATTAGTCCCCGTTGAATCTATTTAGGCCCGTTCTCAAACTAATTATGCTCTTCTCACTAGAATCTAAGACTGGAATGTTGGTGGAAACCTTCTTAATAACAGCATGATCCAGAATGGCTGGAGTTTCTGCCATTAAAGTAGGTTTTAAAGCTGTAGCATCTCCCTTGGTCTCATGACTTTGTTAGAAGTGTCCGTCCATTGTGAGAGCTGAGCCATAACCAATGCAAGAACCTGCAGTCAACATTGCAGTCTGCAAAGCACAATCACTTAGAACGACAATAATCATTTGCTAGGTAAAACATAAACTTAACAAACAGAAGATGTACTCCTAAGTTGTTACCTCGGAAGCCAACTCAAATACGTGAGCAAAAGGACGGTAAGCGAAATGGACATCATCGCTTCCAAGTTTTAGAATCACAATCCTAACAGAAACTGAAGTGGCCACAATGTTTCCATGAGTTATCATAAACACCCTATAGAACATAGACAAACAATAAATTAAGAGCAGTAGTCTTTCCGTAATCAAAAAGGATAAAATACACAATTACTCAGCTGGTTTTAAAAAAAGGGTCAAAAAGGCAACAAGCATCAGTGGAAGGATAGACATTTAGGAAGAAGTAGTGCAATCTACACTATGGGTGTGTTTAAGTGACACCATGCCAGAGCCGAAATACACTTTTTTCTTTCTTCTTTTTATTTCTTGGAATGGCATCTCACCCTGGATAACTTTTTGAATTTACAAATTACCAGTGCTCTGATAACCAAAGCTTAATGGATTCAACAATCCCATATATTATCAGCCTCAGGTAGCATAACCCGTAATAACAAACTAGCCATAGCCTAAAAGAGACATACAGTGGTCATATTTTTATATTGCCTTCCAGTTCATCAGGAGAAATGGATCAATAGAAAGTAGGAGTCAGACCTTAGGAAATTCTATACTGCCACTTGTATAGATGATCACAGGACCATTTTTACCCAGCTTTTCAACTTCTGAGAAAGACGACACCCTCCAGCTGTCAATATGTGCGGAATCTGTTGCCGTCTCGTTATCCTCAAAATAGATGAAATTCTTGACGGTTTTCAGGCTCAAACTAACAGAAGCCACTTTTTCAGTTGCTTGGCATCGCATATCAATGTAGGTACCTGAATCTGTCAATGGTCACAAGTGAATTCAATTCATCACGTCATATGACGCATCAAATAGCAAAGGGAAAATGCATAGACAGAATGAATAAGAAAACTGGATCACCTCATTGCATGAATGGATAAGTGCATCATCGGCCAAGGAAGCATAAATTGTAACAACAGTAATATTCTACCGGAAGCATCTCTGAGTACAATAATTTCATTGTGAAAACTGTTGTATCTCACAATATAAGAACTAGGAACACAGCATAAGGGACTGTACTAGTCTACAACTTGCATACCTGAAAGGCAACGAGTCACTCAGGATGAGTCTCTGTGAAGATAGCAGCACAAGTGCCCACATCATGACTAAAATGAATAAGACCAGAAGTGAAGTTGCAAGCGTGATCAAATACTTGCCCATAAGACTCCCACTGATACTCCCCCAAGTGAAGTTTCTCAAACTTCCTTCCATCACTTGCAGTAACAAAGTCCCTGCTAACTAGTTTTCTAGTTCCAAGACAACGATCAGATGAATGTTTTTAATCTGGTACAGTACTAGCCCCTTCCCAGGGAACTTCAATTAACCTGGCTGATTTAGCATTGCGCATTGCAAGACCTGCTTCACCACCAACTTGAACCGGAACACCTCTCAGTTTTGCCTTCTTCTTCCCCATGAGTAACATGGAGAGGAATATTGGTATAATAATGGCATAAAAACAGCACCAACTACCTCAGATGACCCATAATTTTTAGAGATATAATTAAAGCTGGCCAGTCTCACGTGTGGCGGCTTTGTCACATAAGCAAAGCAATGAACATCCATCTCGTATCAAAATTCTGAAACAACGACAATAGTCTAAAAAAATTAAAATATGAAACAATCCTAGAAACACTAACATACTAAAGAATTTCCTCAGTTTGCAACATGTCTCACGCCTTGACTTGCCACTGAATTCTCAAGAAAACTTATTTTGTGAAATCTATTGAACTTGTTCTCTTCTTTTCTATTTCTGGAGAAAGGATGTGCTGCAATATAGAACCAATTCATAAACTCAAATGACTTCGCCACACGTACAAATATTCAAATCACAACCAATTCTTGCTAAAAGAAACTAAAACAAATGATTCTCAGAAACTCAAATCTACTTAACTGCAAGCCAGGAAGGGGGCATAAGATTCGAAGACAGAGTCTGAGACGGGCAAATTAATTAAGGGTGACAAAAAGGTTTCAAAACTAAAAAAAGAGTGACACAAGATTAGTGTTAATGACATTAATTTTAAAATCCTCAAGTTTTATTATTTACACAAACATCCCTACCTCATATCTACACCATCACCACCACTCCTCCTCCACACCTTTTTTGTTGCCGCCTACCGCTGCCACCTCCTCTTACTCCACTATCACTATCATTACCATTGTCAGCTCTTCTAGATTCACCATTATTTCCTCCCTCTACAACTATCGGTTATTTTTCTTCTTTCTCCTCTTCCACCGTCGCTATCAACACCACAACAAATGTCACCTTCTCATTCGGCGTCACCACCAACACCACCACCTCCATTTTTACCATTAATATCACTTTTTCGTGGGCTTCTCCTACAATCAGATCTTTTTTCAGAAATTAAGTATCGAAGTTGCTGCAGCAACTTCGATAATTGTTGCAGCAACTTGAATAATTTCTACAATAACTTCGATAATTGTTGTAAGACAACAACTAATAGTAGTTGTTGCAACAATTAATCGTAGTTGTTGCAATAATTGCCGTAGTTGCAGAAGCAACTCTCATAGTTACTGAATGTGTGCTAAATTATTTCTTCATTTATTTTTAAAAAAAATCAATTTTTTTTTTCAAACTTTTTAATTCTTTTTTTTTAATAGTCCATGAAAATTAAAAAAGGAAAAAGGAAGAACAAAATAAAAAGAGAAAGAAAAAAAAAAGAGAAGACGGAAGAAGAGGAAAATCTATATAAACAGAAAAAAATAAGAAGAAGAAAATGGAAGAATAAAAAAGAGAAGAAGATTGAAAGATAAGAAAAGGAAACTCTAAAATTTGAAATTTGAAGTTGTAGGACTTTTTAAAAAATTTAAAAACATTTAAAAAGTATACTTTACACCCTTAATTAACTTAATCACAATTTAAATGAAGGTTTTACTTTAGTTGGTCAAAGTTGTTTTAAGACTTTTTTATCACTCCCACTTAATTTTCTCGTCTGAAACTACTAGATGTCTCGCAAAGCTACTCTCAACGTAATTTCAAAACTGTTCGAAAAAAAAAGTTCTTTTTGTGACGAGATGAGAATTTCATGATGTGTTAGGTGAGGCAGCTTTGTCACAGAAGCAAAGGTTGTTCAGCAAAATTAAAACATGAAACAATGAATATCCATCTCAGAACCTCATATAAAATTCTCAAAGAACAAAGAAAAAAATTACCTCTTTTTACAACATCTCTCGCGCCTTCACTTGCCACTGAATTCTCAAGAAAAATTTGTGAAATATATGAGAAATCGAACTTGTTTGGGGTAAGAATAACAATGTAAGGATCAGGGCGAAAATCACTATGCCTTTGTCTTCTCAAGTGAGTGTGTCAGTTCAGTTGTAAATATAGTACTACCTCCGTCTCATTTTATGTGTCTGTCGCCATTTGAGAAGTTTAAGAAATAAGTGATACTTTGTAAAGTTTGTAAAAATTTAGTTGATATCTATCAGATTTAAAGTATCTGTCTTTTATTCAGAAATTAGAAATAAATTTTTTAGGAAGGCGTGAAGAATTTCTGATTCATATTCTACGGCTAGTGCTCCATATCCTAAGCCATTTGGGATCATCGCTTTCAGTAGCCATTTGGGATCATCGCTTTCATACTGACAGTGGGTTTAAGGCATAAGGTGCGGAAAACATAATTCCAAATTCTTCTGATCTATGTTTGTTGTTCTTAATTGATAGTTCAAGTATTTTTGTTAACCAGCTTTGCGATCGAACTAGAGATTGAGGAATCTCGTATAAAAAACATAAATATCATGATATGTATAACTTAATGGGTGTAGATTTTTATGTTAATGGAGAAATTCCTTCATTCTGCGACTTCTTTCATTGTAGATTATCCCTTTGAGAGAAATAAGAATTACTATCTATTCTCTCTCCACTCTTTTTTTTATTCTTTATTATTTTACCACACATTATCAGCATGAGACTCTGCCAAATAAAGTAAGATTATAAATCTAAAAGTAATTTTCAAGATTAGTAATTCCTTATGTTATTTATCTTTTACTACTAATGATATAATTATTGTTGGGTTTGTTGGATCTGAGCAAAACTTAGTGGTTTGAAATCATTTATACTTTAAAATTTGTTCCCGAAGAATATTACGCTTAAGGAGTGATAAGATGTTGAGTTCAAGTCCCATTGATTTATAGCCTAAGACGCCTTTATATGGATAAGACGTTGAGTTTGAATCTAAATGCACCATATTGATAATATTATGATGGCTAAGGCAAAATAATGGGTATTTGGTGAAAAAGTCATGAAATCCGACCCATTGAATATGCTTTATTCCGTGAAGTGAATGCGGTAGCAACATATGATAAGTCTGAACTATGACAACTTACTTCATTCTTGAAGTGTATGTAATATCAGTGCATAATATATCCAAAAGAAGACAAGTGATTGAATGCACGAATATAAGCGTGGAAGGACAATATGTATAATATATAATCATCAAAAGTGATAATATTTTTATACGCTTATTATGATTATAAGATATGTTAGAGAAAATTTCTCTACAACCATATGTATGCCTCGATTCGCTCCTGAATTAGCAATATCTTAAAAGAGGCTATAAGCTATCATAATTTAATAGGCTTAAGGAATGATTATATTTCATTCCTGGAGAAGAGAAGCTTATTATGCAAACGTACGCTTGATTACGATGGTATCATAACTCACTTCCGAAAGAGGCTGAATAATTGAAAAGAGTTATTTTAAAATCTACTTCTAAAGTAGTAAATATGACATTTATTCACCTAATAGTAAATCTGAAATTTACTAAAGTAAAAGGCACATGTCATGGTAAACTTGGAGTTTACTAGTACAAATAAGTTTATAAATTGGTATGAACGATTATGACATTCCAAAGATGTGCATATTAAGTATTAAACATGTATTGAAGAATTAGAAAATTCTTCATTAACTTTTAATGTGCTTATTCTCATGATAAGTTGGTTGGACCAACTAATGCTGGGATTTAATCCCTCAAAATCTGAAAAGTATAAAAGGTGAATATGGGCCCGTTCACCAGTCATATGATCTATTAAGATGCATCAATATAAGATGATCACTTGTACGTTTCTTGTCAACCTGCAATTTGACATTCATAAAGTTGCTTGCTCAATAAAATTGAGTTAAGAGCATAACTTTCAGATTGTGAAATCAAGACAATTCGTCTTAATAATAATGATTTGGCATTGAATACCTTCGATAATAGCTAAACCATTACTAATGAGAACAAAGCTTCATTTGTTGGTCTGAAATATGGTATGTTGCGTATACTTGTATGCATTAGACCAATAAATTATGATTATTTTGCCCTCCCAATTGGTTCAAGGTCAGGAACCAACTATTTCATCTAATAGTTTTGATGTGCGGTATACGATTAATGAATAAAAGACATTGAAATGGGATAAAAGACATGGATTTATTTTATTCTAAAGATTGCAGTCCTGATCTTATTGGTCATGCTGATGTTAGGTATTTATCCGACTCGCATAAAGTTCGGTCTCAAACAAGTTATGTGTTCATATGTGGTGGTACTTTCATATCTTGAAGATATACAAAGCAGTCTATCATAGCCACTTCATTGAATCATGATGAGCTGATAGCTATTCATGCAGCAAGCCGAGAATGTGTATGATTGAGGTCCATGATACATCTCATTCAAGAAAAATGTGGTGTGAAATATGCCAATCTACCCACAATTTTATACAGAGATAATGCAACATACATAACACATCTAAAAGAAGGTTCATAAAAAGAGATAGAACGAAGCACATTTTGCCAAAGCTTTTCTACATAAATGAGCTACAAAAAAATGGTGATATTAACATGCAATAGATTCGTTCAAGTGACAATGTGACTGATTTATTCACCAAGTCTACTCCAATTGTAACTTTCAAGAAGATGATGCACAAGATCATGATGCAAAGGTTCAAGGATGATCTCATTAGGAGGAGTTAATACGTTGTACTCTTTTTTCCTTATGAGGTTTTGTCCCACTGGATTTTCCTTGTAAGGTTTTTAATGAGGCGGCCTATATGTGTATTGTTATAAATGTGTACTCTTTTTCCTTCATTAAATTTTTTTCCTATTATTTTTTTCTAGTAAGGTTTTAATGAGGCACATTATCTATCAATTATACATTCAAGGGAGAGTGCTATAAATGTATTTACATTATAGTGAATGTCTATCAAGATCTAGTTGATATCTATCAGGATTTGAAGTATCTGTCTTTTACTTAGAAACTAGGAGTAGATTTCCTCTATAAATAGAAGGACTTCTTTCTTTGTAAATCATCCCTCAAGAGAAACAAGAATTACTATCTATTCTCTCTTTACTCTTCTTCTTTATTCTTTATTATTTTACCACATTTACTTTTTAGTTATCTTTTTTTTATAAGTGAAACCTATTAAGGTAAAATGAGAATAATGTCATTAAATAATTACCAAATAAGGAAAGGTGATACTTTTTTTTGGGACGGACAAAAAAAAATGACAACACATAAAATAGAATGGAGGAAGTACTTCTTTTTGTTTGATTGTGATTTGGTGTGCCATGTATTTTTGTTTTGCTCAAAACACGTGTTACATATGACTACTAGTTTTACGAGCCTTGTGGTAAGCTCGAATCCATACTCAATTAAAAAATATAATTTATATCACAATTTTTTAATTGATAATTGATATAATTTAGTAGTAGTTAGGTATATTTTGTTCTTCAAATCTTTATTAGTTGGATTTGTAATGTCTTAATCAACAATTTCAGGGTGTTGGCCTGTTAGATTTTGCAAGTCATGAGTTATCCATCTGTATCGATCCAATCAGTTTGTTTTTCTGAAAAAGAAAATAAGCTTGACAATCGTCTTAATTCAAAAAAAAAAGGGAAGTGAACCGCTATCACAATTTTCCTTTATTAATCTTCTTCTTCAGAGTAAAATGATGATAAAAAATGAGATGTTAGAAAAAAAAAGACATCAACACTAAAAAGATTCTTAGTTTGTGAAGAATTCTCTATTTCTAAAAGAGACGAAATCGATTTGGGGTAATTTCTTTTTGATAGCAAAATCAATAATTTTTTGTGTGAATTTAAGATCCATAATTCGTTGTTTTTTCTTTGATTTAGTTATGGTGGCGTCAGAGTCGAGGTTAATTTCCTTAAAAGAGGATGAATTTACTTCGACACACTTCTAATAGTTCAAGCAAGCATGTCCCGTTGTTGAGAAAATACATCATTTCACTCCTGAATTGTAGCCACAACTGACTTTGTCACTTTAACTTTATAGGCAATTATTTCCCCCCTAAACAACTTTTAACTGAATTTAATACAACCCTAATAGGCTAATGTGGAAAAAAAATATAAATATAGCGCTTTAAGGCAAAGAAAAATTTAAAAAAAGTGGGGCTCACTTCTTATTTTCAGTCACCACCTTCATTTTCCTCACACCCGACCACCTTCTCTCTTCTCCTTCCTCTTTTCTCACCATCTCCAATAAAATATATATCAAAATATTTTTTCATTAATTTTTATTTATGCCTATAAAATGTTATTAGAACTTTGTGTGTTGCAATCTGGGTGATTCTTGTAGTTGTATCAAAATGAGTGACAAATGAAATGGTTTTTCCAAATTAAAGTGCATGCGAATAGTTGTACCATATGGAATATTAGGTGTAGTTATTACTTTGAAAGACTACTTTCCACATCAAACTTATATACTTATATTGCTATCCAAATTCACGATTTCACACAAATTAAAGTTGCCACAAATAACTCTGGTTCTGTAAATAAGCTTGGAGAAGGTGGTTTTGGATTTGTTTACAAGGTGAATATGTATGCGAATTCTTGTAATTCTTCCTTCATATTACTCCTTGTGCAATTCCTAATAAAATTACATCGAAAATCATTATGAAGAGAAAAAAAGGGATGGGATGGAGTTGAAGAAGAAGATTTTGGGTTTTGGGGGTGGAGTGGGAGCAGAGTTGCAGATGAGCGATCGGGGGAGTGAGAGTGGTATAATATTTTTGGGCTGCTATAAAATTCACTTTAAAGTTATTAAGAGGGGTATATAATTACTCGTGTAGTTTAGGGTCTAAAGTAAGTTATGCGAACAAGTTCAAGGGTGAAATGATGTATTTCTCCCTATTGTTTCTTGCCATACTTTTCATAAAGCTAAAGATAGTTGAAACTCATTAAAAGAAGGATTTTTTTGAAAAAAGAAATTGATAAATCATTGGATTTATAAAATTTATTTATCAGAAATGGGTCAAAAATTCTCTTAAACTATCTTAAATGAAGCAAAAATCTGTTAGTTTTCTGAATCAAAAATACTCCTCCATTAAATTTTTGACTCAAAAATACCTAACTAAATGACATCAAGCATGCCACATGGACAAAAAATGCCATATTGTCAGTCGACATCAGTGTCCACATGGAAAATTAGCGATTTAATACCACTTACCGTCAGCATATATTTTGTCCATTTAAAATTCGACCTCGACTGAACTTTCTCTTGAAAATGAGTGAAACTTATATTGATTTGATTGTGCTGCATTGCTAATAGGAGCACACCAACAACTTCTGAACAAGTTTTGTAGGTACAAGAAATTGGCAAAGTTGGATCATATTAAACTCGATAAACTGATGCTCGAAGATGAAGAAGAATAAAAAGAAGAAGAAAGGAATGATGATAACACTTCTAAGAAGAATATTAAAGATGCAAATCAAGTAAATATCGGAGATTAAGCACGACCTCCATTTAGTGTGTTTCTTATCAAGTAGAACTAAACGCTATGAATTATTTTATTAAGTATGATTTAGTGAAGAACAATCCCCCCCCCCCCCCTCCCAATTTTTATGCCTATTTCAATCCAAAGAAAGCGTAGCAAATTCACTACTGGTAATAGGAAAGCCAATTAAACTATAGAAAACAAAACAAACAATATTAGTATGACATGGAAAATAACAACAATGGATTGAATGAGGTGATTTTTCACCCGAACTGATTATGTTGCATTTGTGTATATGTGGCATGCTTGGTGTCATTTCATTAGAGAGGGGCATTTTTGAACTAAAATTTAATGGAGGAGTATTTTTAAGCTAAAAACTAATCGGGGATATTTTTGCTCTATTTTAGATAGTTTAGAGGTATTTTTTCATTTTCTATTTATTTATTTTGAAATAGAAGGAGTTTAGGACCATGGGAGCCTAATTATATTGTTTAGCTCTATTTAGGGGTCAATTGGATGTGGAAACAATTATCCCAGGATAATCGTAACACCTACAAACTCCTAGCTAAGTTTCTAGCCATTCGACATATGTTTAAATTAAAGGCCCAAAAACAATTATTTTAAATCATAGATAAGTGTCATGATCATTTACCTAGTGTTAAAAGTTCTTTTGATGAGAATCATGATCATAGAAAGCATTTAGAGCAAAGTTGAGTTGTGAACATTTGCTATTAATTGAGTTTTAGTATCTGAACCTACAAGGGTCAAATTTAAATGAGTATATCTTCTAGAATATATAGTGTTTTAGAGCTCAAGATGCACTAAATGGAAGGTATTTGAGTTCTCTTTCCAAAACATCTGATTTTACCTTAATCTGATATCGAAGTAGAAAGTTATGCTCATTTTACCTGAGGGTGTCTATCTGCCAAAGATTAACTACCGGAGTTGATGGGCTGTCAACCTTAGGCAGTAAAGCTCAAAATTAGCCCTATATTAATTACAGGAGTTGACGAGTTGTCAACTAGTTGACGGTCCGTTAATTAAAGTCATCAATCGAGAAATTTTTGCAAGGTTTTTAGTTTTCTTAGGGGTAGTTTGGTCATTTCCTTATCTCAAATCCTAGCTCACGACTCAAATCACCCTATAAATATTATTTACTCAACAGTTATCAATTTTCATTGCTCTTTCTCCTCTCCACTCTCAAGAGAAACAAAATTAGTTTTTTTTCTCAAAGTTCAACTTCTAAGGCTCCAAACTCAAGTTTTCCTTCATAAAATTGAGAAGTTCAGGTATGTGGTGTTTGAACAAGAACTATCTTTCAAAAGTTTAATTTTGACATGAATTTTAAGGAATTAATGGCTAGGGTTCATATCCATTTTTTATGCTTTTAAAATTATGATATTTCCATGTGGTTTAAAGTCCATTTAGCACAAGAAGTCATACTTACTCACGTTTTTACTCACATGTTTATATTATGAGATGAGTTTTAGTATTTTGACATGAATATTTATGAGTTGGTAAATGTACATTATTTTCAACATGATTCAGTTAGTTTACAAGCAATTTAGACTTGCAATATCATATTACAGTTTATCACAACATCATTCAGATTTTAGTTTTGATCTTATGATCTCAGGTAAGATATGAAATTCACACAATTATTTAAGAATAAGATATATAAATAGAAGCGTGATTGAATTTCAGACTTATAAATGTATATGCTTAATTTAAGGTGAATTTCATATATATGAGAACCAATATGTTTTGGGAGTAGTATCTAGAAACGAAGAAGATATAGGTCCATCGTATCTTATTTCCTAGAAACTACATTCCACCATAGTTTTAAGGGATCCTCACCAGAGAGTGTCTTACTTGACCAAGTGAGCTTATTTTAAATATTACTCCAGTTCAAATTCTATACCGAAGGCAAGGTATGAAATAACCACCGTTAGCATCTGTCAAACGTTGGACTCAATACTAGTTTACATGGTTTATGTCGGTTATATGAATTTCCTACAGAAAAAGATGATTTCAAAAACTAAGTGTAATAACTCACTGGGTTTATCAGATTGTGCTTTATGACTTATGCTTTATGATATTTTAGCTCTCAGTTTATTTATGAATAAGGTGAGTCCATATACAGTTAGCATGCATGTTCTTAAGATTATTAGTTATATCAGTTTTTACTTATTACATTCACCCCATATACTCAGTACATTCTAGAAGTACTAGCCATATATATGTATGTTTGACTACATTGTTTCATAATGGAGGCATCAGTTATAGCTCACAAAATCATGATCAGATAGTTTGCAGCTTTCAGACCACCAGTGATGAGTTCTCTTTATTCGAGGGCTCAAGTTAGTTATAGTTATAGTATTTTATTTTAATTAATTGTATTGATTAGGGATAGCTGGGGTCACGTCTTAGCTACTTATAGTCACTATTAGTAGAAACTTCATAGACAGTAACACAGAGTTGATGTATTCAATTCCAGTTGTCTTTTGTGTAATCCAGTGATGTAAATATTTTTAAATAGTATTGTGTTGAAAAAGTTCAGCCAATGATATTACTTTTGCTTAGTATTTTTATTTTTATGTATTTTATTCAGTTGTTCATGAATTATGCCAGTATAATAGGTTAGCTTGAGATCACTTATGATTTTAAGCACCGTGTGGCATCCAGGGGATAGTCTCGGAGCATTATAAACTTGGTACAGAGCATAGAGTTTAAGTGTCCTAGGGTGTATGCGAAGCTGTATCTAGTAGAGTCTTGTTTATTGGTGTATTATGCACCACACTTATAATCAGGAGGGTACAACACATTTAGAAATTGTTTCCCTTCTTTCACACTCTAGATCGTGTAGTAAGGTTTTCTTCCTAGAAATTCATGTCGATTCATGTATTATTCTAAAATCCTCCAGCTATGACTTATATTTGAGTAAATTTCAGTTCCTCTCGATATGAACCTCTTAGATTGACTATCAAAAACTTCAAAAATTGCACAAAAGACTTAAGAGGAGCCCGTTAGTGAGTTTCAAGTCCTTCAATATAAAAGCCTATTTTCTTATCCATACAAATCATGTGATTGAGACAAAATATGATATATTCAAATTCTTCTTTAACCCTTTATTACAATTAACACCTATGAGAGAAGAGAGTATGTACTTAGATTATTGAATAGAGTTTTCATTTGAGGGTTAGTAAAACTTAGGGTGTTATGATCTACAAGTAGTAGAATAACCTCAGAGTTGGTAGTATGGTTTTAGAAGTGTAGTGACAATAAAGGTGGGAATAGCAATTGGCTAAGAGTATATTGATGAGTCTATATATGCTATTTAGTTAGAATTGAGGTAATATGTCTTTGAGTGTTAACTAAGGGGTAGTGAGGGTAGTGTGGATTTCATGGTGGATGGTAGAAAAGGATTTATTAGTTAAGGAGAAATGGGGTATGCTTGAAGTAGAAAAGGAGTTCTTTATGGCATTTCATGTGTTAGAAAAGCATAGGTCATTCGTGAAAGTATTCAGTTGTTAAGGGTTGTTAATATGGGCTTCCCTTTTTGTTATTGTGGAAAAGAAATTAGTTGATACTTATAGAGCTATGAATATATTTTAGGCGTATGAATGAATAAGTAGTAGTGTTGTGTGAAAGCAAGATATGCTAATGGATTATAATAAGATAAACCATACGATTATGATCAATTATTGTTATCATGTGGTTCTAGTGGACTAATATTTCTTGATTTTATATTTTATTTCTGCCAAGCAAGAATAGTATGAGAAGTTATGTTGTTAATGTCTTGTCCCGAGGCTACCCCAGTCATAACATGTAACTTAAAGTCACAAGTGACCCCAAGCTAACCCATGGTTTGGAACCTTCTATGAACACTGAAGAAAACAACAAAAATACTTGGCGAAAGTTGAATTGGAAAGTCCAATAATAAGTGGTAATGAAAATAACATCAATCGTGTATCAATATATGATAAAATTGAAAATACGTTTGACTATCTGAAAGCATATAAAAGACAGGGAATTGATGGGACAACTCCAACTAACTTCAACTGATCAAAATAAATAAAGTACTAAAAATAACATTTAATAACCAGTCCTCAAAGGATGAGGATTCACCACTATTGCTGTTGAGTGGCACAGAAACCGACTAGGCTCAATTCGAGAACTGAGCATCCGAAACTATATTATAAGACAATATATCGCAAAAGAGAGTATGCGATCCTTACTTTGAATGCACTGAATATGCAGGCTAGGAAGGCTAACTGGTATAAATGCAAGACTGAGTATAAACATGTGTTGAATAAGAGAATAACTAGATAACTTAATACAAGGTCATGCATATCTAAGATGAAATATAAACTGAATATATAAATACTAAAACTAGACTGGATACTATGGGATGCTAACTAAAACTGACATACCCAAATATGAGCAAAATTTGGGTTCACTTTATAACCCCAATTGGATGGGTGCTAGTACCTTGCCAAGGGTACTAACACTGGCTGGCATGGATCCACTTATCTAATGTTCTGAAGGACTAGAGTGTCAATCCTAAATTAACTGGAGTCCCTTTATAACCTAAAATGGCACCATAGTTCTAGAACTTAGGGACTGCTCCTCACGGTCTCAAGCCTAACTGATGGGTGAGTCGTCATCCCTATGTTCACTTGGTGCAAAGTGCTACTCCTAACTGAAAAACACTGAAGTATAACTAATAACTGATATGCTCAAGGTATTCTAAAAATAATAATACATGCACAATCTATAATACTCAATAACATTTAAGTTGTTATATGCATGAGTTCCTAGCTATCGGGTATTCACAACCACCAAAACAAACTAATGCAACTGAACATGATAAGAATAAAACTGACCATGGTATGAAAAATCATGAATAGTACTCAATCTTTCAATCACTGATCATGTTATGGACAACTGAAATTATCAAACATATGGAAACACAATTCTCATAGGGAAACATTTTTTCATGGTTCATAACCAAAACAACTGAGAGAGAGTTGATCAATCTCATATTTGACATGGAACTCAATTAATAGAGAAAAAGGTTTGTACTTATAAATTTAAGAAGTTCTTGGGACTCAATAGGTGGAAGGACCCATTGATGAAATCCCACATGCCTGAAAATGGAAGCCTTGGAGAAATCCTTGGAGTTAATCTTGTTCTTGAGAAACCCTAGTTTGCTTTGAGGAAGAAAGAGATTGTTTTTTTAATAAGAGAACTGATTTTGGGATTTGTGAGGTGTTAGGGTAATTATAATACCTTAATAACTGATGTTAGAGTCCCCAAACGACATGGGTTTGGGGTTATAATGATGGGAATTTACCGAAAAGACTTTTTTAAAATATGCAAAAATTTCTATTTCCAGTCATTACGACTCACCCCATGACTCATCACGACTAGTTAGGAGTCATGGTATGAGTCATAACCTAAGGTTATGGGATCTTGGGTCTATTCTATTATGACTACGACTACCCTCCTAACGGCTTGTTATAACTGACTACGAGCAATCGGGTGGAGTCGTAGTCTAAGACTTGGGTTTTGGATTCTTTACTATTCAGGCAATGGGTCCATACAATGACTCATAATGTCTGATAACGAGTCATGCGCTGGACTCATTACCACTGGACTGGATTCTTGGCTATACACTGTTGTGATGATGAGTCGCTCCTAACGACTGATAGCCACTGATAACGAGTCATAGGGTAGAGTTATTATCACTAGACTATCTTTTGAGAACCTTACTATTGTGGCGACAACTCCTTTATAAAAACTCGTAACATCTGTTAATTAGTCGTCACATGGGTTGTAGTCACTAGCAGCTGACTGATACTTAAGGAAAAATTTGCATAACATTTTGCCATGCTATTAGATTAAGACAAGACTTATAGCGTTGAAAAGATAATGGCCTATCTTTAGAGGGGTCTAAAGCTTGAAAACTTGGGGTATTACAATATATCCCCCTTGGAATCATTCATCCACCCAATGAAACTATTTGAACTGGACTACTAAGGATAACTGAGATTATGTACTAAACCCTTATGAGTTGAATCATGACTTAACATCTGAATTTGTAGTTGATGCATGGAGTGAACTAAACTCGTGAATGCATGCTATGACATGAGGATGACTGGATAACTGATATAACATAAAAGAATTAATTAAGAAAACTATTACCTCAAGCTGAAACCGGGTTCAAAAAGAAAAGACAGGGGTATTTGGCTCGTATATCAGCCTCTGCTTCCCAAGTTTCTCCCTCAACGGATTGATTTCTCCATAAGAATTTTACTCAAGCGACCTCTTTATTTCTCAACCTACGAATCTGATGGTCAAGGATATCAATTGAGACTTTGTGTAACTTCACCAACTTCTTGAGATAGAGTCTAGTATAATCTTTGAATGAATGTGAAGTATTAACTGGTAAGAAATAGGATGACATAGTCATTTGTTCTACAACAATCCAAATAAAATCATACTGACGATGCGTATGGGGCAATCCTGTAATGAAATCCATATTCACCACTTTCCACTTTCAAGTAGGGATACTGAATTCCTTAAGGGTACCACTAGGTCTTTGGTGCTCAACCTCAACCTGCTGATAATTAGAACAATTAGCCACAAATTTTGCAATATCCTTCTTCATTCCATTCCACCAATAGACTTCTCTCAAGTTGTTGTACTTTTTAGTGGCTCTTGGGTGAATAAAATATTGAGAACCATGAGCCTCTGCTAGCATCCACTATCTCAAATCATCCACATCGGGAACACATAACCTGCCAGAACTTAGGCATTAAAGCATTAGCAGAAGATGGGGTTGGGGCTAAAGATTTCTGCTACAACTGAGAATGATTCCTACCATCTGACCTCTATTGAGAGGAATTGAAACTACCAGTTCTGGCTCTCTTATTCTCTCTTTCCTTTTCTTTGATTTCCTACTCCTTAATATGCTGAGCATGAACCATTAATCTAGAGAGGTTCATTTCCTTAATCAACATCGTCGTTTAACCATTAATCTAGAGAGGTCCATCTCCTTAATTAGCATCAATGTTCTACACTCCTTGACTACATCCTCTGATACCCCAAAGATAAACTTGCTCATTTGGGCCCTAGCAACCATATTAGGACATACCTCGCCAACTGAGTAAATTTGAGTTAATACTCCTTAAGACTAATATTGCCCTGCTTTAAGTTAATGAACTTCTCCACCTTGTCTTCCCTCATATCATGGGAAAAATCTATCCATAATAGCAACAACAAACTCATCCTACTCTACAGGCCCTACATCGGCACCTCTATTGTGATATCTCGAAGTTTCCTAACTAATTTCGTCCCAAAATGTCAAGTATTATCTTCTAAAGTGAATAATATTTATTCTATGGGTAATTTTTAATATTTTCACTTTTTGTTGTGTGTAAAATTCAATAAGCTTTCCATCGATACCAAATTCACCTAAATCTAACTACCGGGTAAGAAATTATGGCGATTTAAAATGTCAGTCGTAAAACATCATCATCTCAGTCAGTGGCGCATCGCGCCATAAGCCAAAATGACATTTGTCAATTTCCAATAAGACTTCATGATTTTACCGCATCGTGGAGGGCTCTCAAATCCCAATTGTCAAAATCCAGTGAAGTTTTGCGATGACCCCATGTTGCGCTGTCGTTCAATTTCCCAGTTGTCAAATTCCAGCGACACGACAAGATAGCACCGCGTCGCGCCAGGGTCCAGATCGGAAAGTTTTTCACAAAATTTGAAAGATGTGTCCAGGGTTAAATAGGTTTTTTTTCATGATTTTAGTTCAGCCTTAAACATGAAATTTAACCCTACATGACCTTAGGATATCATTATTCACTCTATTTTCCCCCAATTTCTTCATACACTCTCAAAGCCAAGAAACCCTAATCTTAAAAATTCAAGGAGAAGGATCAAGAATCTCTTTAAAGATCATTACGAAGTTACATTGTAAGGTATGTCATATGTTGATTCATGGGTCTCTTTCACCCATTAAGCTCAAGAATCTCTTTTGAAAATCCAAGATTTGTATATTTATGAATGTTCATGATTTGATTGAATTGAAAATTGATGTTCATGTTGTTGGTTAATTTCTTTCCATGTTATAGACTATTTATTTACAAGAATTGATTCTAATATGTGATGATTTACACGATATTCATGATAAACCCATCAACTTACAAGTTGGTTTATGTATCCATGATTATTAGATGTGTTGATAATTGTATAACGAAATCATGCTCACCATATGTTTGATTAAATTCCTATGTGAAGGAAAAATGTCATAATAGTATGATAATATGCAATCCCCATTCATGAACAAGTTTGTATGTCAAGTGTTTGAGGAAATGCCTTATCCAATGGATTATGTATTGTTGATGTTGGTCCTGTATTCAAGAAAGTCATGCTTTGTCAGTTTCCTTCTATCGAGTCTTGGGGTACTTGTAACCAAAAAATATAGCTATGTTCCTAGAGTTAGTGACATGTTTCACAATATCCTCAGTCAAGCCATGATCCATAGAACTTAGTTAGTCATGTGACTTAGAAAAGCTCAGTAATTCAGTAATCTCAATAGTATTCCTTCAGTTAATGAAACTCCATGAATTTAGTGTTATCCAGTTCAGTTAATCATGTTCATTATCTATTCATATGGGAGTAGAAATTATCACCGAGTGAACCCAAGGATGGGAACACACACTGTCAAATGAGGGTGTGATTCTTAGAAGTCATCCTTGCATTCCAGAACTATGTAGACAGCATAGGTTGAGACATCAACACTGTCAGATAAGGGTTGATAGGGTGGATAAACACTATCAGATGAGGGTCCCACCATTCTCTTTTGGAGACACTGTCAGATGAGGGTCACTCATATCTTTTCCTTACCGATGGCGAAGTATTAACACCCTACCAATTAGGGTTACAGATTGGACCCCAACTCAGCTATATTGCATTATATGGGGCATATCGGTTAGATGACTACTTCCCACATTTACAGTTTCAGACTCAGTCTCAGTAATAGAACTCAGATAGTTCTTTAGAATTTCAAGACTATCAGATACAGTCAACTTAGAATAGTACAAAACTCAGTTAGTTCCATCAGAACCTATACTGTCAGATCCAGTCGCTCAGTATCAGTTATATCAGTTATCAATGACTCATGTTATCAGTAATGAGACTCAGTAGTCAGTACCATCACGAATTCAGTCACAGTTACCTATTCATGCATGCATTCTCACGTTCATATTATTTAGTCTTTTAGCATTGTTCATGCATTTGAACCCTTTACATTTAGCCTACCTCACTTGCATACCAGTACATTCAAACATACTGACGCATTTGTTCTGTGGTGTCTTATACAATAGGTTCAAAAGTACGAGTTCTAGAGCATCAGTAGCCGCCAGATTTAGCAGTGAGTCCTCATTATTTGAGGATGATATTATGATTTATTTCATTAATTCAGTTTAGCTTTTAGTAGATGGAGTTTGTTGGGGACATGTCCCATCAACTCCTTATTCAGATAGTTTAGAGGCTCTCAGACTACAGTGTTTTCAGATTACCATGTTCAGACGGTTTATTTCAGTTGTTTTGGGTATTTAATACTACATCCAGATGTTATTTTTTTATCAGTTATGTTACAGTTTTGAGCCTTATGGCCTTTCAGCCTTTATTTCCATATTATATAATATATTTTATAGTGTTCAGGTACAGATATCAGTAATGGGTTAGCTTGTGGTCTTTTAGGGTCATGAGCACCGTGTAGCATTCCAAGTACCAGATTCGGGGCTTTATATCTGTCCTCCTTCGACTGGTTAACCTAGGCGCGAGCCACCCTTTGCAATTAGTAAACAATTAAGTTAGCACTCTCACTCAGAGTAACACCCATAATATCAGTCACCTTTTGTACGCATTCTAAAAACTCTTATAGATCTTCCTTAGACTTAGATCCAGAGAACACCCAGGGATTCATCCAGCTGAAGTCTCAGATCTTGGTGGCCGTCGTATTTGCTAATGGTTGGATGAGGAGATAGTTTGTTGGTTATTTTAGGCATCCATGGATTGGGATAGTATTGTGAAGGCAACCCTAAACTCAGCATTGGAGACTTGCTTATTCAAAAGGTCTTTCAGGATAGGTGGCGGTGCTGATTGGTCCCCCATTCATCCTTCCGTTAGACCATCGAAGAGGAATAATTTGTAAATGGTTAGAGGATGAGTTAGAAGATAAAATTCAATAGAGCTCTTACTGCATCGAATGACATAAGTAATGAAAGAAGTAAAACTTTCCTAAAATGTTTATAGGCTCTCGCTCATAAGTGTGGCGCCCTTTACACCCATGGACCAGACTCAACTTAGTGGGACTTTTAAACACCCTAGGACACATTAAACCTTATGCTCTGATACTAAGTTTGTCACAAATCGAGGCTACTCCCTAGTCGTGACACGGTACTTAGAGTCACGAGTAACCCCAAGCTAACCCATGGGCTGGCACCTGCTATGAACACTGAAGAAAACAACAAAAATATTAGGTGGAATTTGAACTAAAAAATCCAATAATAAGTGGTAATAAAAATAACATCAATCATATCTAAATATCTGATAAAATTAAAAACATGTCTGACTGTTAGAAAGCCTCTAAACATGAGCAGTTGATGGGACAAACCCCTAACTAACTCTAACTAATCGAAATAAAATAAAGTAATGAAAATAAAATCTAATGACTAGTCCTAAAAGGACGAGGGCTCACCACTACTATTGTTGAGTGGCATAGAAATTTATTAGGCTTGATCCAAAAACTGAGCGTCCAAACCTATATTATAAGACAACGTAACACAAAAGAGAGTATGCGATCAGTACTTTGAATGTACTGAGTATACATGATGGGAAGGCTAACTGGTATAACTGAGCATGAATGCATGAACATGTTAACTGAATGTAAAACCAAGTATAAACATGTGTTGAATAATCTATATAACTGGATAACTTAATACAAGGTCATGCATGTCTGAGTTGAAACATAAACTGAATATGTAAATCTAAAACTAAACTAGAGACTGTGGAAGCTAACTACAATTGACATACCCCAATCTGAGCAAAACTAGGGTCCAACTTGTAACCCCTATTGTATAGGTACTAGTACCTTGCGAGAGGTACCAACACTGGCTGGTGTGGATACACTAATCTGATGTCCAAAAGGACTAGGATGTCAAGCCTAAACTAACGGGTGGCCATTATAACCTACAGTGGCACCATAGTTCTAGAACTTAAGGACTGCTCCTAGCAGTCTCAAGTCTAGCTGATGGGTGAATCGTCATCCCTGCGTTCACTCGGTGCTAAGTACTACTCCCAACTGAAAGACATTGAAGTATAAACTAATACATGAAATAATAATTGATATGGTCAAGTCATGGTATTATGAAAATAACAATACATGCACAAGTTAAAATACTCAATAACATGTAAGTTGTTATATGCATGAGTGTAGTACCCCGTATATTTCTAAGATAGAAAATGGACCGTTGTTCCTACACATGAAACCTCCTATCCTATGATTCATATTTTAGTACATGAATTAGGATGAGTATCTTAGTGATAATAGATCTTATGATGTGTTAGGCATATTCAAAAGAGTCATTTAGAGTAAGCCAAGCTAAGAACTTTTGAATACACCAACTTTTAGTGTGTGATTTCACATAGCTCATCTTTGAATGAGAATAACTTGGTTTATAGCTGGTATTTTGGCAGATTTATACCCTCCAAATTGTAGAGAATTGAATAATTTTCCCGTCAATACCAAATTCACCTAAAACGGACACCCGATGAAGAAGTTATGGCGATTTAAAGTTCATTATAGTCATTTCAGTCAGTGGCGCATCACGTCGTAAGCCAAAATGACGTTTTTCACTTTCCAGTGTCTCTCCATGATTCCAAAACATCGCGGTGAGTTTCCAGGTCACAAACGGGTGGAAATGCGATGTCTCCGCATCGCGACGGGGGCCTAAATTGGGTAAATGTCATAGAAATTAACTGACGTATCTAGAGGGGTATTTGGGTCATCTTTCCCCCTTATATAAGTCCCAAACACAGGATTGAGGCCCAAAATTAGATCTTTACATTACTTTTTATTAAAATTCACTCAAGAACAACTAAGAACAAGTCTAGGGTTCAATTGGGGGTTTCAAATTCCAAGCTTATTTCACTACTATCTTCACGGATTATTAATCTAAGGTATGCATAGTGTTCATCTATGGATCCAAACCGTTTATAGAGCTCAAGAACCATATTTTAAATACTATTTCGAGAACTTTTTATGGTGATATGAGCATGTACATGTTGATGATTGTTGTTTAAGTTTTAAGATGATATATAAAGGTGTTTTCATGGAATATATATGGTTGTTAGTTGAAAACTATGAACTTTAGGTGGTGTAATATGGTGCAAGTTATGAAACACACCTATGCCTTAAAGAATGCATGCTAGGTGGTTGATAAAATGCTTGGGATGCTAGGAATTTATGTTTACATGGTTCCATGATATCTAAATGACAAGTTGATGTTAGCTATATACTTAAATATGAAGTCCATGCTATTGATGTGTCGCTATTGTTGTGGTATGAAGCATGTATGATAATGGATATGTATAATATGTACACAAAATATATCTATGCAATCCCTTCAATGTTTAAGATGTTGAATAACTACATGAAGTATAAGATCCCCTACCTATGATATTATGAATTGTGGACTCCAATCTTGTGATCAAGTCATGTTATGTGTGTCAGTTTCCTTCTAATGAGTCCTGGGGGTATTTGTACCCAAAAAATATAGTTGTGTGCCTAGAGCCATGTCATGTTGTCACGATAATCTCAGTCAAGCTATAATCTATCGAACTAATTCAGTCATGTGACTCAGGAAACCTCAAAAATCTCATGATCTCAGTTAACTCTTAGATAGTAGTACTATTTCATTAGTCAACGAAAGTCAGTTAATCAGTCCATGTACAGTCAGTTAAATCATGTTCAGTCTCTTTATGGGAGTAGAAGTTAGCATCGAGTGAACCCAAGGATAGGAACTCACCTACCAGTTTAGGGTGTAATTCTTAACAGTCATCCTTGCGTTTCAGAACTATGTAGCCAGTATAGGTTGAGATATCTTAAACTGTCAGATTAGGGATGATGAGGTGGCTTAACCTATCAGGTCAGGGTTCCCACCACTCTCGTTTCAAGTACCTGCTAGCTAAGGGTCACTCACAACTGTCCTTACCAGTGGTGCGGTATTGACACCCCTCTAGTCAGTGCATAGATTGGACCCCAGTTTTACCATAATGGCACACATGGGGCATGTCGGTTAAACAACTACCTCCCACAGTTTCAGACTCAGTCTCAGTAAAAGAACTCAGACAGTTCTTTAGATATCAGTATACCAGGATTGTTAGATACAGTCAAATTTAGTTATAGCACGGGACTCAGAAAGTTCCATTAGATTCAAGACTGTCAGACTCAATCGCCATATTATCAGAACTGTAGTTAAATCCAATCCAGTTATTAGTAAACTATGCATTAGCGTACAGATTTAGTTATCACGTGCTCATGATCTCAGTTACTATGTATGTATGTTTGTACTCTTACGTTCATATCAGTCAGTTAGTTAGCATTATTCATGCATGTAAATCCTTTGCATTAGCCTAACTTACTCATATACTCAGTACTCCAGTTGTACTAACACATTTGCGCTATGGTGCTTTCTTTTCATGTTACACCATAGGTTTAGAGACACGAGTTCTAGACCAGCAGTAGTAGCTGCATTCCAGTATACAGAGTTGCGGTGAGTCCTCTTCATTCGAGGATGATATGATATTATTTTATTTTATTTATTATTTTAGCTCAGTTTTGCTAGATGAGTTAGCTGGAGACATGTTCCTTCAACTCCTTATTCAGACAGTGTTTAGAGGCTTTCAGATTTAGTTCAGATTTGATTCAGTTTTTAGTTGTTTTGGGTATCTTTCACCCATACGGATGTTACTACTTTACAAATTCTTTATTCAGTTGAACCTTATGGCCTACATATTTATGTTTTTTGCATTATTACATTATATATTGCAGTGCACAGGTACAGATATCAGTCATGGGTTAGCTTGTGGTCTTTCGGGGTATAAGCACCGTGTAGCATTATGGTTCAGAAAATCAGGGTGTTACAAACTTGGTATTAGAGCCTAAGGTTCAATAGAGTCCTAGAAAGTCTAAAAGTCGCATCTAGTAGATTCTTGTGCATTGGTGTGTTGCGCGCCACATTTATGTACAGAAGGCTATGAGATATTTTAGGAACAGTTTCCCTTCTTTTAGTATTCATGTCGTGCTAGTAAGCATAATCTCAAGTTAAACTCTCAGTCTAATCTGTTCTTCTCTTATTTCAGAATGTGGCCCCAAAGAGAAGAAACCAGCCAACTTCCCAGCCCGAAGATCCTTTGGGTGAACATGTCTCTTATGCGGAGTTTAGAGCCGCATTCACCATACTTCCTCAGTCTGTGGATGCCCAAAATAAATGGCCACCAGTTATTTTGGCCAATCCAGTGGCCAATTTCGTAGCAGCTAGGATTTGGGACTTCACCCAAATGAATCTCATACTTGGTACAAATAGTGGAAGTTCGAGAAGGTAGACGATGCATGTCCTATTGAATGGGAGGAATTTGTCATGGCTTTCTTAGGCAGATTCTTTCCCCAAGAGCTGAGAGAGGCCAAAGTTCTTGAGTTCATCAACCTCAGGCAGGGAAATATGACAGTTAGAGTATTCTCTTAGATTTACTCAAATAACTAAATATGCTCCTCATGTGGTTGCAGACAACAGGGCTAAGATGAGCAAGTTTGTGTTAGGGGTGAATGATAGTGTGGTAAATGAGTGTAGATCTGCGATACTGAACAATGATATGACTTTAGCCAGACTCATAACCCATGCTCAGCAAATATAGAAGCAGAAGGTCAGGACTAGGGAGAGACAGAATAAGAGAGGAAGGTCAGGAAGTTTCAGTTTTGCTCAACCTAAATTAGAGGGAGGAAATCATTTACAGTTTTATCCCAAGTCATCAGCTCTAGCTCATTATTTCACCATGTTCCAGCTCCTTCCTTCGATAGTGCCCAGTGCCAAAATTTAGAGACGGCAACAGAGATAGAGTACCAGGCTCTAAATCTTAGGACAGTGTTAGTAGTGCCCGAACAAATCCCCTATGTCAGACTTGTGGTAAGAATGACAAGGGTATTTACAGATCCGGTAGTGATGTTTGTTTTGGTTGTGGCAAGTCAGGCCACAGAATTAGAGAGTTTCCTCAGCCAGGTCCCCAGGGTCAGCAGAACTATTCCACAACTCTGTCTAATCGCCCAAACCAGTAGGGTACCACTTCCAGTGCTACTAGTGGGCAACGCCCAAAGACTCTATGCTCTTCAGACCCGACAGGATCAGGGAAATTCTCCTGATGTTATTACTGGTACATTACAAATTTTCCATGTTCATATTTATTCTTTGCTAGACCCAGGTGCATCCTTGTCTTTGTCACTCCATACATAGCAGGTGATTTTGGAATCAGTCCTGAAAGTTTAGCAGAGCCCTTTTTAGTCTCTACCCCAGTGAGTAAAACCATCATAGCTCGATGGGTATACAGGAACTGCTCGGTTATGATATTTCAGAAATCCATGTCAGCAGATTTAGTCGAGTTAGAGATGACTGACTTTGATGTCATTCTCAGCATGGATTAGCTTCATTCCTGCTATGCCACAGTAGACTGCAGAAATAGAAAATTTTAATTTTAGTTCCCAAATGAGCCCGTCCTAGAGTGGAAGGGTAGTACTTCAGCGTTCATGGGTCAACTTGTTTCTTACCTTCGGGCAAGAAAAATAATTTTTAAGAGGTGTGTGTATCATCTCGTGCATATTAAGGATTCTAGTTCTGAATATCCCAGTCTTGAATCAGTCTCAGTGGTTAATGAATATTCAGATGTCTTTCCCGAAGATCTTCCAGGTATTCCTTCCGAAAGGGAAATAGACTTCGGCATAGACCTTCTCCCAGATACTCAGCCTATTTCTATTCTGCCATATAGAATGGCACCAGCAGAACTCAAGGAACTAAAAGATCAGTTGAAGGATCTCTTAAATAAGGGATTCATCAGGCTCAGTGTATCCCTATGGGGTGCACCAGTCTTATTCGTGCACAAGAAAGACAGTTATCTTAGGATTTGTATCGATTACCATCAGCTCAACAAAGTTACGGTCAAGAATAGGTATCCACTTCCTAGAATAGATGACTTGTTTGACCAACTTCAGGGTGCCAGTTACTTCTCTAAGATAGACCTCAGATCAGGCTATCATCAGCTCAGAGTTAGAGAATGTGACATCTCGAAGACAGCTTTTCGTAGTCTTACCAATGCCCCTGTAGCTTTCATGGACTTGATAAACCAGGTGTTCAAGCAGTACTTAGACATGTTCATCATAGTCTTCATAGATGATATTCTGGTCTATTCTCGCACTGAATGTGATCATTCAGACCATCTCAAAATTGTTCTCCAGACTCTTAGGGATCATTAGTTATTCACCAAGTTCAGTAAGTACGAATTTTGGCTAAGTTCAGTAGCATTTCTTGGCCATATTATTTTTGGTGATGGCATTAGAGTAGATCCTCAAAAGACCGAAGCTGTAAGAAACTGGCCTCGCCCTATATCTCTATCTGATATTAGGAGTTTCTTGGGTTTGACCGACTATTACAGATGGTTTGTGGAGGGATTTTCTTCTATTGCATCTTCTATGTCCAGATTGACTCAGGAGAAGGTTAAGTTTTAATGGTCAGATTCATACGAGAAGAGTTTTCAAGAGTTGAAGACTCGACTCACCTTAGCTCTAGTTCTAGCTCTTCCAGATGGCTCAGACGGTTTTGTAGTCTATTGTGATGCATCCAGAGTGGGATTAGGTTGTGTCCTCATGCAACATGGTAAGGTCATAGCCTACACCTCCAGACAGTTAAAGTCCCATGAAAAGAATTATCCTACTCATGATCTTGAGTTAGCAGCCGTAGTATTTGCCTTGAAGATTTGGAGACATTATCTTTACGGAGTTCATGTAGATGTCTTTAAAGATCATAAGAGTCTCCAGTATGTTTTTCTCAGAAAGATCTCAATCTTTGTTAGAGAAGGTAGTTAGAGCTCTTGAAATATTATGACATGAGCATCCTTTATCATTCGGGCAAGGCCAATGTTGTGGCCGACGCTCTCAGTAGACTCTTTATGGGTAGTATTTCTCACATTGAGTATAGCAAGAAGAAAATAGCTCAGGAAATCCATCAGCTGGACAGACTAGGCATTCACTTAGTTGACTCTTTCGAGGGTGGTGTATATATTTAGAGTAGATCAGAGTCATCTCTAGTGTTCGAGGTGAAAGAAAAGCAAGACAGGGATCCTATCCTTGTCAAGATGAAAGAGTCAGTTTAGAATTAGAAAGTTGAGGTTTTCTCCCAAGGGGGAGATGGTGTTCTTCGTTGTCAGGGTCGTTTGTGCGTTCCGGGTGTATATGGCTTGAGGCAGCGAATTCTTATAGAAGCACATGGTGCATGATACTCTATTCATCCAGGGGCCACTAAGATGTACCGCAACTTGTGGGAGATCTATTGGTGGAGTGGGATGAAGAGAGATATTCTAGAGTTTGTGTCTAAGTGCTCTACATGTCAGCAGGTTAAGATAGAGCATCATAAACCTAGTGGTTCCATGCAGAAGTTCACTATTCCTACTTAGAAGTGGGAAGAAGTGAACATGGACTTCGTGATGGGTTTTCCTAGAACTCATCATTAGCATGATTCAGTTTGGGTCATTGTAGACAGAATGACCAAGTTAGCCTGTTTTCTTCCTGTTCGTACCTCTTATTCAGCCGAGGATTATGCCAAACTCTATACAGGGAGTTGGTCAGATTACACAGTATTCCACTATCTATTATATCAAACAGAGGTACCCAGTTCACCTCTCACTTCTGGAAAGTGTTCCAAAAGGGTCTTGGTACCCAAGTTTATCTCAGTACAACGTTTTATCCTCAGACAGGTGGTTAAGCAGAAAGGACCATTTAGACTCTCAAAGATATGCTAAGGGCGTGTGCAATTGATTTCAAGGAAAGTTAGGATGACCACTTGCCTTTGATTGAGTTTGCATACAATAATAGCTATCATTCCATTATTCAGATGGCTTCATTCGAAGCTCTCTATGGTAGGAGATGTAGATCTCTAATCGGTTGGTTCAAAGTTTGTGAGGCCTCAGTTATAGGTCCTGACTTAGTATTCGGTGCCTTAGAGAAAGTTCAGTTGATCTAAGAGAGACTCCGGGCTGCTCAGAGATAACAAAAGTCTTATGCAGATTTTCGTAGAAAGGATCTTGAGTTTGAGGTCAATGATTATGTCTACCTCAAGATCTCTCCCATGAAGGGAGTGAAGAGGTTCGGCAAGAAAGGGAAACTCAGTCTCAGATATGTTGGTCCCTTCAGGATTTTGAGTCACTTAGGCATGGTAGCTTATGAGCTCAAATTGCCTTCAGATATAGCCTCAGTTCATCCGGTCTTCTATGTCTCTTTGCTTAAGAAATGCATAGGAGACCCAGCAGTTGTAGTCCCTATTCAGAGCATTGACGTTTAGAATAATCTCTCTTATGAAGAAATACCAGTTGAAATCTTAGACTATCAGACTCATAGATTGAGGAACAAAGACGTCCCTCTAGTCAAGGTTCTTTGGTGAAATCAGTCTCATGAGGGAGCTACTTGGGAAGCAGAAGCAGATATGCATACCAAGTATCCTCACCTCTTCTCCGCCAATTTAGATCAAGCTCAAGGTAATAGTTCTCCTTAAGCGTACTCAGTTTCATGTTCATGTTCTCATCATAAACTTAGTATCTATTATCGTTGCATATTCAGTCATGCATTATGTATCAATCCAGTGCATAATTATTCATTAAATATGCATTCTCATTGGGAGAACTCAGTTATCAGAAGTCTCAGTTATGCATTCATGAATCAGTTACTCATGCATTAGATATGCATGTCCAGCATGATATGTTTAGCTTACCAGTCATGTCCATCATGAGATCATGCTCCAGTAGTGTATGTCTTGTACGTACTCCAGTTTATCATCTCTCTTTATTTCAGTTAGTCTCATTCGAGGACAAATGTTTTCAAGGGGTAGATATTATAATACCCCATGTATTTCTAAGCTAGAAAATGAACCACATGAAACCTCCTATCCTGTGATTCATATTTTAGTACGTGAGTTAGGATGAGTATCCTAGTGATAATAGAGCTTATGATGTGTTAAGCATGTTCATAAGAGTCACTTAGAGTAAGCCAAGCTAAGAACTTTTGAATCCACCAAGGTTTTGTGTGTGATTTTATATAGATCATCTTTGAATGAGCATAACTTGGTTTATAGGTGGTATTTTGGCAGATTTATACCCTCCAAATTGTAGAGAATTGAATAAACTTTTCGTTGATACCAAATTCGCCTAAAACGGACACCCCGTGAAGAAGTTATGGTGATTTAAAGCTTCAGCAGCGTCATTTCAGTCAGTGGCACGTCGCGCCATAAGGTAAAATGACGTTTGTCAATTTCCAGTGTCTCTCCACTATTCCAGTGCGTCGCGATGAGTTTTCAGGTCATAAACGAGTGGAAACGTGATGTCTCTGCATCGCGCTGGGAGCCTAAATCGGGTAATTTTCATAGAAATTAAATGACGTATCTAGTGGGGTATTTGGGTCATCTTCCCCCCTATATAAGTCCCAAACATGGGATTGAGGCCCCAAATCAGCTCTTTACATTACTTTTTTATCAAAATTCACTCAAGAACAACCAAGAGCAAGTCTAGGGTTCAATTGGGGGTTTTAAATTCCAAGCTTATTTCACTACTATCTTCACGGATTATCAATCTAAGGTATGCGTAGTGTTCATCTATGGATTCAATCCGTTCATAGAGCTCAAGAACCATATTTTAAATACTATTTTGTGAACTTTTTGTGGTGATATGAGCATGTACATTTTGATGATTGTTGTTTAAGTTTTAAGATGATTTCTAAAGGTGTTTTCATGGAATATATATGGTTGTTAGTTGAAAACTATGAACTTTAGGTGGTGTAATATGGTGCAAGTTATGAAACACACCTATGCCTCAAAGAATGCATGCTAGGTGGTTGATAAAATGCTTGGGATGCTAGGAATTTATGTTTACATAGTTCCATGATATCTAAATGACAAGTTGATGTTAGCTATATACTTAAATATGAATTCCATACTATTGATATGTTGCTATTGTTGTGGTATGAAGCATGTATGATAATGGATATGTATAATATGTACACGAAATATATCCATGCAATCCCTACAATGTCTAAGATGTTGAATAACTACATGAAGTATAAGATCCCCTACTTATGATATTATGAATTGTGGACTCCAATCTTGTGATCAAGTCATGTTATGTGTGTCAGTTTCCTTCTATCGAGTCCTGGGGGTATTTGTACCCAAAAAATATAGCTGTGTGCCTAGAGCCATGTCATGTTGTCACGATAATCTCAGTCAAGCTATAATCTGTCGAACTTATTCTGTCACGTGACTTAGGAAACCTCAGAAATCTCATGATCTCAGTTAACTCTCAGATAGTAGTACTATTCTGTCAGTCAATGGAAGTTAGTTAATCAGTCCATGTACAGTCAGTTGAATCATGTTCAGTCTCTTTAGATGGGAGTAGAAGTTAGCATCGAGTGAACCTAAGGATGGGAACTCACCTACCAGTTTAGGGTGTGATTCTTAGCAGTCATCCTTGCGTTCTAAAACTATGTAGCTAGTATAGGTTGAGACATCTTAACCTGTTAGATTAGGGCTGATGAGGTGGCTTAACCTGTCAGTTCAGGGTTCCCACCGCTCCCATTTCAAGTACCTTCCAGCTAAGGGTCACTCACAACTGTCCTTACCAGTGGCGCGATATTGACACCCCTTCAGTCGGGGTAGAGATTGGACCCCAGCTTAGCCATAATGGCACACATGGGGTATGTTGGTTAAACAACTATCTCCCATAATTTTAAAATCAGTCTCAGTAAAAGAACTCAGATAGTTCTTTAGATATCAGTATACCAGGACTGTTAGATACAGTCAAATTTAGTTATTACACGAGACTCAAAAAGTTTCATCAGATTCAAGACTGTCAGACACAGTCGCCCATGTTATAAGAACTACAGTTTTAACCATGTCAGTTATCATTAAACCATGTATTAACATATAGATTTAGCTATCACGTACTCATGATCTCAGTTACTATGTATGTATGTTTGTACTCTTACGTTTATATCAGTCAGTTAGTTAGCATTATTCATGTATGTAAACCCTTTGCATTAGCCTACCTCACTCGTATACTCAGTACTCTAGTTGTACTGACGCATTTGCGCTATGGTGCTTTATTTTCATGTTACACCATAGGTTCAGAGAAACGAGTCCTAGACCAGCAGTAGTAGCTGTATTCCAGTATACAGAGTTGCAGTGAGTCCTCTTCATTCAAGGATGATATGATATTATTTTATTTTATTATTATTTCAGCTCAGTTTTGCTAGATGGTGTTAGTTGGAGACATGTTCCTTCAACTCTTTATTCAGACAGTATTTAGAGGCTTTCAGATTTAGTTCAGATTTGATTTAGTTTTCAATTGTTTTGGGTATCTTTCACCCACATGGATGTTACTATTTACATATTATTTATTAAGTTAAACCTTATGGCCTACATGTTCATGTCTCTGCATTATTACATTATATATTGCAGTGCACAGGTACAGAAATCAGTCATGGATTAGCTTGTGGTCCTTTGGGGTCATAAGCACCGTGTAACATCCCGATTTAGAAAATTGGGGTGTTACAATGAGTTCCTAGGTATCTGGTGATAATAACCTAGTATTAGGTATTCATAACTCACTAGCATAGACTAATGCAGCAAAACATGATAAGAATAAAACTGACCATGGTATGAAAACTCATGAATAGTGTTCAATATTTCAATAACTGATCATGTTATAGACAATTGAAATTGTCAAACATATGAAAACACAATTCTCATGGGAAAACATATTTTCATAGTTCATAACCAAAACAACGGAGAGAGAGTTGATAAATCTCATATTTGAGTTGGAACTTAATTAAAAAAGAAAAGGGTTTGTACTTGTAAATTTAGGAAGTTCTTGGGACTCAATGGGTGAAAGGGACCCATTGATAAAATTCGACATACCTGAACGTAGAAGCCTTGGAAATATCTTTGGAGTTAATCTTATTCTTGAGAAACCCTAGTTTACTTTGAGAAAAAAAAGATTGCTTTTTTTTTTCACTAAGAGAAGTGATTTTGGGATTTTTGAGGTGTTAGGGTAATTTTAATACCTCAATAATTGATGTTAGAGTGCCCAAACGACATGGGTTTGGGGTTACAAGGATGGGAATTTACATAATAATCCCTTTTTAAAACGTGTAGGAATTTTTATTTTCAGTCGTTATGACTCACCCCATGACTTGTCATGACTGGTTAGGAGTCGTGGTCTAAGTCATAACCTGAGGTCCTGGGATCTTAGGTCCATTATGTTATGACTAAGACTACCCTCCTACCAATTCGTTATGACTGACTACGAGTCGTCGGGTGGTCATAGTCTAAGACTTAGTTTTTGGATTCTTTATTATTCAGGCAATATGTCCTCACAACGATATGTAATGTATGATAACAAGTCATGTTCTATATTTGTTACCACTGGTATGGATACTTGGCTATACATTTTTGTGACGATAAGTCCCTCCTAACGACTCGTAGCCACTGGTAACGAGTCATAGGATGGGTTTGTTACTGAGATCTTTACTATTATGACGATGAATCCTTTGTAATGACTCATAACGTTTGGTAATGAGTTATTATATGGGTCGTAGCCACTGGTAGCTGACTGATACCTTGGTTGTTCTAAAAAGAGAAGCTGCTTAACAATGAGAATAGGGGAACATACGACCCACAATAGAAGTGACATCAATAAAGCGTTCCACCGACAATAAGGAGGCAACATGGAAAAGGAGAGGCAAAAATGGAAAGTGCACTCATTTTGGATAGTGGAGTCTTTTATAGACATAGGATTTTGAGGTTGGGTTAGACCCAAATCAAGGATTATCTTTTGTATTTTATTTTCTGTTGGGACTTAGTGTCAGATTTGCATTTTTGTATGATTGAATAAAATGGCCATCCGATCAAATAAAAATTTAATTAATAAAATATGTTTAGTGAGGCTGGTATATTTGTTGAGATAAGTGTAAGTATATGACGATAACTATTATAGCTAGAGAAAGTTAAGGGTTGTATATATAAAAGAAATGTGCAAAGATGAAGTTAGTATTTTTTAAGTATAATTTACTTATGTGAGTTGAGCATTCATGTATAGATCGTCAAACTAGAGGAATTCTGGCTTAGTCTTGAGAATGTGGAATAGGCCCATATGCTGAAAATATCAGCTTCAATCTAAGTGAGAAATGATAGAGTGAAGAATAAAATCAAGTTTCGTGAATTGGATTGTCATGCATGTAAATAAGAGTTCTGATAAGATAGTGATCCATTTTTACTCTAGTGTATTCCTTGAATTTCAGTCATTATGGCACTTTATTCATGTCTTGCGTGATAGAACTACACCTGTGACTAATGCTTATACACTTGATATATATTCATTTTCATCTCATCTCCTAGTTAAAAAAGTAATAGCTTCACTCCGTGATCCCACTCATTCCCTATGAATCTATAAATTTTGTCTTATACTAAGTAACTTATGATATATGAACTAATGTTTCATAGTATGCTTAGTATTTTGAACTCACGATAAGTCCTGAATGACTAGTGAAATCAAATTATGTCATGTATGTCCTGAGTTTAAATCTCTTCAACAAACCTGTGCCTACGATGCTATACTCCCCAGGGTACAAGTAAGTGTCAAAGTTATGAAAAGTATTCTTTCATGCTTTATGTCCTCATGTTCTAGCCCTTCAGTGACCTAACTTTATGTTAATATAGTGCTGATGAAAATGAATGAACGCTGGTTTAGATGGGAGAGGATAGATGTTCCTTATTAGAAAAAATATTGTATGCTTATTTTATTTAAGACTATAAGTGTGGATAAATATCGATGCAAAACTATGGTATATGTAATAATTAGTTGAGAATTTTTTGTATGCCTTTTTTGTAGAAATTCATGAAATTGTTATTGAAAGGAGTATTAGAAAATATTAAAAAAATACCAGATGGGTTAGTTGCCTAGATGTTCATATGTGGTTATAATAATAGACTTGAATATCATGTTGGTGTACAAGTGGATGAATGAATTGTGTACTACTGAATTCCTGATTAGAGCTCAAAATTAGTGTTGAAGTGGTAAGGAGTATTATTCTTACGATGAGAGCCCTGAAAGAAAATCATAGGATATTGAATATCGTAGTTTAGACTAGTATTATTGTGTTATGTGGAGTACCTTGTGACTCTAAGTTAGGCTTGAGCATAGTGAGAGTATGTAATTCAACTCAGACTTTGGTTGGGTTAGTCACATGTACATATATGAGGATTATAAGTTGCATCAAATGAAGTGTAGTATTTGAGAGGAGAAGAATAGTCGGGAAGAGTGTTTGAGAAGTGTTGTTAAGTTTTAAAGTTAACTGTTGCATCATCTAAGGTGTAGTAATCCTACTCTTGTTTCTGTTCTATATATCTATATTCCATGATATATAGTTTTAGCCAGAGGATGTCTCATGTCTAAGTCTATACCATCCTCTATCATAAGGACCTATATTAATGAATTTGACTAGTTAGATTATGTTGTGATTACTTATTCAAATTCTATACTCAAATCATGCCCAAAATTATTTTCATTGATTGTTATTAGAAATTATGATACGGAGTGTCTGAGCAAACTTGCAATCCTTTCTAAGTAACACTTGGGAATTTTATCACATTAGCTATCACGTCATAGTTCTATATGTACGATTGTGTTATAAATGCTTCAATTGAGTTCTAAACTCTCCGCATGAATAAATTCGTTGTAGTCAATAAAGTCAACTTAGAAATCAGTTTCATGTAAAGGGTTATCTTTTCAGCTCAGTTGTATCCTTTTGTTGTAGACATAATGGTCAAGTACCTTTATTTCTTCACCCCTAACAATGATTCAGCAGGAGAGATAGATTTTTCTCCTAGCTTTGGGGTCTTCTAATACTATATCAATATTGTTCCATACGATTCTTATTTATGTGTTCTTATTCTATATGCATTAGCTGATCAGTACTCTGTCAAAAGGAGATTCCAGTGATGAAACATGATTAATTTTAGAAATTCAGTTTCATCTTCGTAACTATATTCTTTTCACTCCAATATAAGTCTTCGTTCGAGGATGAACAATCATAAGGGGGAGATATTGTAACACTCCACAAATTCCTTATAAAGTTTTTAATCATTCGTCATATGTTTAATGGCTCAAAAGTGATTAATTTAAACCATAAATAAGTGTCATGATCATTTACCTATTGTTTAAAGAGCTTTCGATGCGAATCATGGTATAGGAGACATTGAGAGCAAAGTTGACTTGAGAGCATTTGTTATTGATTTAATTAATATTCGAACCTACAAGGGTCAATTTTAAATTTGTATAACGTCTAGAATAAATAGAGTTTTGGAGCTCAAGACCCACCAATTAAAAGGTATTTGTTTCCTTTTTCTAACGCAACTAATTTCTCCTTAATCGAATATTAAAGTAGAAATTTATGCTCATTTTACCTAAGAGTGTCTGTCTGTCAGAGTTTGACGACAGGAGTTGATATTTTTGTAATTTTTTTTAATTTTCTTATAGATGTTATGTCACTTGCTCATTCCAAGTTATGTGTGAAGATTGTACAACTTGAATTCTTTAACTTGTTATCATGAATTGGACATATTTTCAGATACACTTGGATTAGACAATCTAAACCTATTCAATTGGCAGTACAAGAGCTACTAAATACAAGGATATTCAGATGACGACTTTTTCCTAATTCAAAACATAATCATTGATTTTAAAGTGGTTATAAGTTGTTATAGCCAATATTGAAATAATTTAGTCAAATATTTTTTATAAAATAAATCCTTCCTTGTTCCATCTAGAATTGTTGCAACTACAATTAACTTTTAATCTTTCACAAACTCAAAAAAACATTATTAAACTTTCACTTTTAATCAATTATATATAACCTTTTCAAAAACTTGCTCTGTTAATCGGGTCCTTTTTCCCTCAATCTATTTATTCTAATTGGCCACACTTCACTTGACATATTTAGGTAAACAAGTATACAGAATCAAGGAACCAAACTTCTTTTTCATATTGGGATAATAATTATTGTGACATCTAAGAAAATAAGAATCCATATCAACTGTTTATTAATATATTCATTTCATTAATCCATACCTTCAACGGATTAGTGGTACATAATGAATGTCACATAATTTTTTAGATGTTTGTATATCTTGCATTCAAAGTTCTTTATACCCATGATTTTTCGTGCAACTCTTCATGTTATTTAACAGACTAATCTAATCTAATCTACAAGTAGTCTATGCCAAAATAATTTTGGAAGTTGAAAATAACCTCCATAGTACAGACTAAGAAGACATAGAATTTCTCTAATGGACATAGAAAAGGGTGATAAAAAAATTTGAACTAAGAAAATTGAGAAAATCGTCAAAGTATATGCATCAATGGATTGGAAGCGTTGAGAGAAATTAAATAATTATGTTGTATGTTATGCAACAAACTCTTTGAAGAAGTCACTACCATTAATCTGTCTTCACACATGTAAGTTTTAATGAGTTATTTTCATCTGTCTTGTGTTTTCATGCATCGATACGTGACAGACATTTATGTTATGTGAATGTGTATGATAGATAATAATCTATAACTCTGTTATCATTCTTGGACTTGCCCTTATTTAGTGAATGTGAATGATAGCTATATGCCTATCAAGTATCCGCAAGAATGTAAAAGATAAAATTTCCAAAAGAAAAAATGTCAAATGATTTGCATACAAAGAACTAAATAAACTTAGTGAATAACAAATCTGCACACACTTTTTCACTACATCCAACCCACTTATGCATATTACTGTGTCAGATTTTTGAAGGTATAGCAATGAGAGTGATGAAGTTGAAATCCATACCATCATTAATAAATAAGTTGTATATAAATCCATACCCCATATATACGATTGAATAAAGAACGATTTGCAACTTCACCAATAATATAAGTTGAAGTCAACCTTATGCAAATCTCCCACAAAGGCTGGTATTATGAAGTATGATAACTACTTCACATATGTTTCATTTTGACCTTAAGTAATTCCTTACTCTATTGCCAATTTAGCAGATCGTAGTATGTAAATTGGCTATAGAGAAAGGAAATGCTCAAGGTCGAACATATGTGAAGCAGTTATCAAACTTCGTAACACCAAGCTTGGTGGAAGATTTGCATAAGGTGGACTTCAACTTATTTTATTGGTGAAGTTAGTGGTAACAGTTCTTTATTCAATTATATGTGTATAGGTTTTGTGAAATGGTGGCGTTGGACTACAACTTGATCACTCTCATTGCTATCTCATTTAAGAACCTAACACAGTAATATGCTTAAGTATATTGGATGTAGTAAAAAAGTGCTTGCAGATTTGTTATTTACTAAGCTTGATTAACTTTTTGTATGCCAATCACTTAACCTCTGTCCTTTAGAAAATTTTATTCGTGAATACTTGGTAGACATATAACTACATTCATATTCACTGAATAGTGTCAATCCATGAATGATAGTAGAGCTATGGATGGTGGTCTATCATTCACATTCACATAATATAAATGCTCATTATGTGTCCATGCATCTGATGCAAGACATATGAAAAAGTAACTCATTAAAACTTATACCAATTTGATGTTGATGTCATAAATTTACTCTTGACGGCAACTCATAGAGTCATTCCACATTAATTTTACTCGCATTTGGAATTCAGCCCTGGTAGATGACTTCTTTTTGAACATTGGACACTTCTTGAAAGCTGAACTGTTTCCTTGTAAAGTATATGTGTTCAATTTATGAAATTTAAATTTACTGTTGTTGATAAAAGACTAGAAGAGGTTTTACAATGCAATAATATTAACAAAAAGAGTGTTTTAAACCAATTATTGTAAATAATTTCTTTTTTATATTGTGTTAATAGATATTTAACACATCGAGAAAATTATTTAGAAGTTGCTATTTCTTTCTTTCTTTCTTTCACTTTAAGAACTTACATTTTATTTTAGATTTTTTGTACTGTTGCATGTACTTCAACTTTGAGCAGAATATGTGAAAATTGTGCTTTACAGAAAAAAGTACTTCCTATTATTTTTACTCTTCGTTCATTGAGAAAAAATTACTTAATATTTACACATCTAGTTGCATTTTAGTAATTAAAATTCATATATAATTAACTGATTTATCTTTTTAGAAAGAAATTTATAATGATGCTTTTATGAAAGTACGATCACTGGTGGCTAATATCTTTTTGAGACTATCGAATCAGAAATTCACTTTTTATTCCTTTTTTTAGGTTGACATAAAATTGAGAAAGAGCCGAGAAAGAATGTATAATTACCAATATTTAGTAGAAGATATTTTTATTCTAATTTGAAAAGTGTCTTTAGTTCGTAGATTATGACAAAATGAATTCAAATAGTTTCAGAAAAGTTAATAAAATTTGTATTTGAACAATCAAATTCACTACCTAATTCAATAAATGTTTGCCCTTCCTAGATTTTGACCAAATAAATTAACGTAGTTTTCACATAGTTAATCAAATTTCATGTATCCCATTTGAACAACCAGATTTACTACAAAATTTAGGTAGGTAAGATGTTAAATTGTGATTAAGATTGTATATAGGGCAGCCCGGTGCACTAAAGCTACCGCTATGCGCAGTGTTTGAGGAAGGGCCCCACCACAAGGGTGTATCGTACGCAGCCTTACCTTGCATATCTGCTAGAGGCTGTTTCCAAGGCTTGAACCCATGATCTCCTGGTCACATGGCAACAACTTTACCAATTACTCCAAAATAAGATTGTATATATGTTTTTTTTATTATTAAAGGACATTTGTATATATGTTTTAAATGAATTTAACCTCTAAGTATTGATAATAAAAATGTTAATTAGGTTAACCATATATATATATACATCACTAATGTATATAAGTTAAAGTCTTTTCTAAATTAGATGCAAGATACATAATTGAAATAATAGCAAAAACACATATATATACCCAAGCTTGTTGTTACTGCTTCTTTCCAAAGCTCCGGGACATGGCCAGTGTTGGCGGTGGTGGGGTTGGGGTGATGATGTTGGGGGTATCACCATTATTCCGTTGCGATGTGGGGTTAGTTGTTGTTTTAGAAATCAGGATGGTAAGGTTGATATTGGGAGTGATGCCATTGTTGTGGAGTAATGGGGGTGATTCTTGGGTATCCATAGGACATAAAAGAATATGTAAGGATATGTACTTTTTTTTGGCTAAAAACCCATTTTGAAAAGAAAAGGGCAAAAAGTGAAAAAGAGAGTGGAGAGGATGAATGCTTATGATTTTAGTGTTTAATTCATGATTTTATATTAAAGTTGAAGTTTCACCATACATTTTTAATCATATTTTGAAAATCTATCTTCAAATGAGGTATTAATCTTCGGTCAATATAGTGATTGATCCAAATTTAAAAAGTGTTTAAAATGACATGTCTTGACCAATCACAAACAATCTTATGTTTTGATAACTCGTGTGAATGAATAAAAATGAGTCAAAAGGACTTATTTACATTTAAGCTAAATAATATTTAAAATAACATGCCTTGAATAATCACATACAATCTTATGTGCTTAATGCACATAAACCAATCATAATGAGACAAGAGGGATTATTTACATATGAACTGCACACTATATAAAATGACATGTCTTAGCCAATCACAAACAATCTTATATGCCTGATGAATAAAATAAATCAATAAGAATGAGGCAACGGAGTTCATTTATATCTGAACCGAATACTCCCTAAAACTATAAATGGAAAATGGCAAGAAAATTAATATATCTAAATTGAGAAAAATGATATATAAGTACCCTTCTTTCAGTTTTGATCTAAAAATACCACCAAACTTTATTTTCAAACTTAAGAGTACTCCCCCCTTCATCTTTTGATCTAAAAATATTCAAAACTTTTGTTTTTGGCTTAGAACATTTCTTTGAAAAACATATTCTCGAGCCACTTCTTCATAGAAAAATATTACTTTGAAACAAGCGTTTAACTTTAATCTTATGTCTCATTTGATCAATTTATAAAATAGTATTTAACCTTAATTTTTAAATATAAAGAAACAATAATAAGATACTGTTGAAAGACAGAATTTAGACATACTATGAAAATGTATTTTAGTTCAAAGGGGTGAGATACCTTCAATCTAATTTAATAATCAGACTTCAAATTTTCAAATACAATCAAATTCAACAATTAAAAGAAGTATGTTTTGGAATTTAAGAATTATATTTCAAGAAAAATGTAGAAATCACTGTAACATTGAATAACTCTTTTTCTTCTTCACAATTAAAATGTGAGAATATGGTTTTAACGAAAAGATAGAAATCAATGTAACATTCTCTTTTTCCTTTTCTTCACAATTAAAATGTGAGAATAGTTCTTTTCGTGGTGGAGGAAAACTTGCATTTGGATATTTTCTTAGAAGGTTATATGCCATCTTTAAAATATATTAATAATAGGTAATGCAAATTTTAGTTGTAATGAGTTCTATTTTTAGTCGCAAGATTGTCAATTGTAACTACTACTATTTATTAAGGCAAAGGTGTTACTAATTCTGAAAGAAAAATTTACACAATAGCAACAATAAATGACAATAGGAGAAGAAAGAAAATTAACAAAATTAATAATAGTATAGAGAATGGAATACGTCAATAAGAGTTAGAAAAAAAAATCATTTTTTAAAATTAAAAGGCCATTTTTTATTCATAACAAAAGCAAACAACAGTTCAGCTTACTGGGCCATGGTCATGATTGACCCGGTCCATTCAGCAAAATATCTTCCAAAAACTTAAAAGTATAAATAACATAGATACCAATCATTTTGGAAGTAATTACACTCTCTCACTTTTTTAATTACTTTATTCTCTCTCCCTATTAATATACATAACATAATCGACATATACATAGCATTCTGTGTATATGTTGGGGTTTTTGTAATATGTTTAGGAAGTTGAAATGGAGATGAGAAAATAATGAAACCCATGTCAAAACTAATTTTAATTTTCTTTCTGTATAAATATGTAATATCAATACTTTGTGCATCCAGGACTATCACAGTATGACATATATGCCACGCAAAGTAAGCATCGGTCTGAGACTATTTGAAAAGGCACATTGAGAGGAGAAAAGGCATGTATGATAATGTAGCGTGATGATAATGATTTTTGACAACATGTTAGAAATTATCCGTTCCATCCCCGTTTTCTTAATTATTTAATATTTATGATTTTAGGGGCATTATAGATATTGGATTCGTTCCATGCGATTATTCCCTTATTACTGCACTTGTTGAAAGGTGGCGACCAGAAATGCGTACCTTTCACCTAAGAACGGGTGAAATTACTATAACCTTACAAGACATGAAACTCATGTTTGGAATGATCGTAGATGGAGCACCTATTCTTCATCCAGGCGCTGCTCAGATGTTACCTATTAACAAACAATAAATTTTTGTCGAATTAACAGGATGGATACCTGATCTAGACTTTTTTTTTTTTAAGGAAATTGAATTTTTGTAATGAGATTAGAAGAATACATGAAAAATCTGAATGAAATAGCTGATGAAACTAAGGAAGAGGAGGTGCAACGAAGAGTTAGGTTGTACCTTTTTTTATTGTATGGTGGAACAATATTTCTCGAAAAATTTGAAAATAAATTTAGTACAGACTTTCTGATTAACATGCGTGACTTACCCGCAATATCAACACAGGCTTGGGGAGCCGCTCTGCTATCGTACCTGTATTTTTATTTGTGTCGTGCATCGATGGAGAAGTCGCACTGCATTAGTGGTTTTGTTTTGTTATTGCAGGTATGTGAACTTTATAATATTTTTTTCTATTTTGAATTACTTAATTTTACTATGATGATAACTATTGTTGTTTATATTCTTTTAGGTATGGGCATGGGAGCGTATTGTTCTATTGCAACCACTTCTACTGCCTCCGAGCGAGGAAAATTTGGAGGTTCGAACCGCACATGCACGTAAATGGTCTCGAGGCAGAACTCATCAAAATGAGGTTCGTAGTGTGCTTATCATGTCATTTTTTTAATTCTTTTTCTTAATTTATTTTGTTTGTAGTAATATAACGCAATGCTCCATCAACTAAATAAAGTTCGTATACATAAGAGTGGTGAAACGCTAAATTGTTATAGCATGAAAAATGTTAACTATTGTACTTTGGAGATTCATGTTCATACATTGTGTAGTAACTTTCACTATAAATCTTAGACCCTGTTATATATAATATTTTTTTGGGTTAACTATATAAATTTTATTATTGCTAAAGAGATATTTCACAATCATATTATGTTTCTTTATAAATAATGGTATTACGTTGTTATTAATATCATCCACTTCATAGTAAATTTTTTAAAATACATATTTGGGCTAGAGTTGAATTCTTAACATCATCCACTTCATTGAAGGTGGTTCTAATAATATTGAATTTTATAGCAAAAATTTACGCGTATATAGGTCAAATTCTATATTTATATTTTTTAAAAAATTATATTAAATATTATGAGTTGTTACTAATTAAACCAGTAAAGATGAAGTAAACATATACCTGTTATTTACTAAACTAAGCAAAGATTAGATAAATTCTTTGTGACACATTAATCATAATATTTGTATTATTTGATAGTTTATTTGGCATCCATTTGCTGAAGAATCTATTAATGAGTTGTCCGAATGGTGTCATTAAGGACGTGTTATTTGGATGGATAAAATTTCACTTGTTTGTGAAATTCATCGTGAATGGCACATGGTTGATCATGTTATGCGATAATTTGGTTATGTACAACACATATCTATTTCATCCGAGTACAAATCATTTCATTTAAATACGATAAGCAATTTCCAATAACACAGAAGATTGTTATGTTGATAAATGAAATGGAACAGAAGTGGAATGAGTGCTATGACAGTAGTGTTCACCTCCATTACATGGTCAACCAAGAACATTACAATCAGTGGTATTTCTATCACTCACACCTTATAATTGAAAATCCAATGCATATTGCTTAAGTTGGATACCAACCGATGGCAGACGAACATAAAGCATTAGTATTTAATTTTTAAAATTTTTGTTAATACATGTTAATGATTTTTTTATCAACTAATATATTAATTTTTATTTTTTTAGGCTAGGGGATATATAAGGTCATATCAAATTGCTCAAAGTTTTGTGAATGATAATAATCAATCAGAAGAGGTGAAGAAAATCGTAGCGCAATTTGCATCAATTTTTCTAGAGTCAATGACTGCTAACATAATCCTTCAGCTCGATCCCACAAATTTTACAAAATTTAATAGCATGTGAACATGGCATATGCAAATTTTTCCACTTTTCACAAGAACATTTTTTACCCTTAGCAGAAACTTTGTGAACGTTTCCACCCTTATCATTTTTTCTGAATATCAAAATCTCAAACACACCATCACTAGTCTGCTAGGTCATCCTATCAATGTGTGATTGAGCTCTTTTTCAATATTCTTGAATCTTGTCCTCTACACCAAGAGAAAAATAAGTCTTTTTTTTCTAGCAAAGCAGTAGCAAGTTTGTCCCTTTCGACAAAACGATCAACTAAGGCATGAATGATCATGCGAACCCTTGCAGTCACTAGAAGCCCCCGTGCTTATTCAACAAACCATTATACGGCTCAGATACATTGGTCGTCATAGCCTCCTACCTACGATCATCATCCATGTATTGTTCATTTTTTAAAAGAATGATTACATAACCATCTATATGCTTTCGGGGATACTATTTTAATTTATTGCATTTTCTATAAGAATTTTTTTTCTTGATGCTCCTTAGCAGCCAACCATATCAGATTTTCAAGTTCACTATTTAATTTTTTTTTATTAAAATTATCTTTCAAATGTCGCACATAAAATTTCTGGTGTGTTGTTGGTGATTGTAACCAGGCGTAAGATTGAACATACTTTAAAATTTCTTGATGACGGTCTGAAATGAGTCTAATGTCTTTTCTCTCACCAACAACATACCTCTATAATAATGTTAGAAACCATGACCAAGAGTCAAAACTTTCAAGTGCCACTATAGCATCTGCGAGTGAAAAAATATTACCGTTCACATCAATTGTGACAACCATTAATAGGTTGATATCATACTTCCGATAAAGATGAGTACCATCTATTGAAATGATAGGCCTACAACCTTTAAATCCATCAATGCTGGCCTTGAAACTCCAAAAAGAAAACTTGAATATGTGCTCACCTTGCATTGTTGTTGAATCATGCTCCCACTCAACAATAGTGCCTGGATTGGACGATTGCAATGCTGTCATATATGCAGGTAATGCCTTAAAAGAATTTTCAAAATCACCATATACTATCTTAAATGTCTTTCTTCGATATTTTTGAGCTTTTCGATAATTAGTGGTATAATGGTGTAATCCTTGGATGTTTTCGTGAATCATCTTGATGCTAATATTTTGATCCTTCCTAATATAGGGAATCAATGAAGTAGCAATCATGTCGTCATTTAAATTATAATAATCCTCCTTATATTTATATTGATTACAAGTATTATCAATCACTTTTTTCGCCTTCCACATACCACTGAAAAATACTCTAAAGCATATCATCCATTCACACCCCGGCATATATTGCTTTCAAATAATCTTCCAACTGTCTCCTTTAGATCGATCATAAAGAAACTCCGTACCCTTGATTAGATTATACTTTCTCACAACCTATTTCATTTGCTTTTTGTTAATGAATAACATACCTAAATGCAGATACAAAATAAATATTATTAATAATATCAAATGACTAAATTTTTTTAATGTACTAGTTTATGTATTAAAAATATCAACCTGACTTAATATGTTCTGGGTTATTTTGATTTCAAAGTGGAGTCCGAAAATAATCTTCATTGACCATGCACCTCAACTCGTCTGGAATTTCTTCTGTATGATCCAAATATGAAACTGTCATGGAAGAATGATTGCTAGTATAGACACCAATGGGTGTAGAATCTTCATTAACATTTTCATCATTATTATCATCATCTGATGATTCATATTGTAAAGGTTCATCACTATCTAGCTTCCCTTGTACGCCGTCATTGTTGTTCACAATTTCTGTGAGTTGAGTAAGTGTAAATCCACAATCATTAAATCTGCAAAATGAATAAATCATCTCATTAATTATAAGAAATAAAAAAAATTACTTAATTAAATAAAATGAGTTGTTTATTACCTATCAATTGCCTCCATCGAAGAGGGATATTGTGGATCACTAGAATTAAAATTTTCTAAAGTCATAGATGTATTGCTCGATCCTCCCATATCAAAATTATTCATAATTTCAAATGAGTTTTGATAATGTGTTTCAAATCCACCATCAAATTATTGTTCCATTGCCATTCTTGAAGAATCAATATTCAAATTCAAAGAATTTTGACTTACTCGAAGATCAAATTCACTATCCGTGAGTTCTTCAACAATAGGGAATGTTCCACACACGCATACATGTCAAGCGTCTATAGATTAAGGTGATTGCCAAAAAATTCAACGGTGCGGAGAAATAAAGATAAAGAATCATCATTTCAAATAGGAGTTTCACCAAATATTAGTTGTCCGTTGGACGTAAAATAATTCGGATATCGTTCAGAAATAACCACATCATCTTCCGAATTAGTAATATCCATTTTACTTCTAAACAACCTTTTCAAACGATCATATTTGAGAGATAAAGGAAATGATTGAACCACTATAGGACACCGACTGTTTTGCGGAAATTTTTGACTTTTGAAAGAGAGTCGCCACTTAATTTTGAAAAGGAATTAAGAAACCTTTATAAAAGTTACTTCAAACGATTCAAAACAGGAAAATCATTTTAAGTTAGAGATTCTAGCTACGCGGTTCCTACTAACGTTTTAGGAAGGTTTTAGGCACCTAAAACATCCGCTAACTTGCGGTTATCCGGACTGTTTGAAAATCGTCTTTTGATTAACTTTGAAAAGATTAATTTGTTGAAATAGTGATTTGATTTTTCTCAAAAAAAAGACTTGTGTAAAATAGATTTAGGCGACTTAGTAGGGATTTTAACTAAGTCTAAACAAAACTAATAAACAAATAAACACATAAAAGGGGAGGAGAAAGTAAAGGATTTAGGCCATTGGGCCCAAATCAATGAGACCTGTCCTAGTCTAGTTGGGCTTTCGACCCATTTCACCTGTCCTAAACTATTTTTTGATCCTTTGGCTCGAGTCTTGCTCCACCTGTATTAAATACAACTTTGGCTTCGAGGCCGAAATGAATGAATAAATAAATGACTGAATGAATAAATATAAAGAAGACAATAATAAAAATTGAGACTTTTCAAATCTCTTAGTGACCTCATCAATGGGTTTTGACCCATTTTCCTTCTCCGTCTATCTTCTAGCACCCGCACGCCATGTATTGGACCTTGGGTTTAAACTTCGAACTTGACTCAAAGGGGTGAGCCTCATTTATCCATTATGAAATGCAAGAGGAGAGGAGTCCATTTGGACTCGAGATATTTTTTTGCATGCAAAGAAAAGATAAAGAAATTAATATATGTTCAAGGCATAAAAGTGACATATTTCAAAGTAAAAGAAACTATCAAGAACTAATTTTTGAATGACAAGAAAAGACACACTTGCACAAGAATGAGAGTCAACAAATAAAAAACGCAAAGCAAAAGTTTCACAATCATACTATGCATGAGTCAAAAATATCCAAATAATTTTATTAGGCCGCAAAAGTTCAAACTTTCTTATCATTTTAAAAAGACAACATGTGAACAAATAAGAATAAACATCTTGGATGAAAAATAAAGCTAGCACTTCATATCTTATATAAGGATTTTGAAATCCATTAAAATAATTAGTAAACAAATGACAAATTCTTGACTTAACTAATTACTATTTATTAAGGCGCAACAAATAATAATAACTATTCTTCCAACATAAAATAAATAACTTTACATGCTAAAAAAACATATCTACCAACAATAAGTTTAAACAAGACATGAGTATTGTTTTTCAAGTAAAGATCTAAACTTTATCCAAAATAATCAAAGAATAAAGTAAAAAAAAGAAAAACAATCAATATTATCTATTCAAAAAAGAGAAACAATCAATATTATCTATTCTTTTCAACATAAAGAAAATAACTTTACATGCTAAAAATAAATATATCTACTAACAATAAGTTTAAACAAGACATGGGTATCGTTTTTCAAGTAAAGATCTAAACTTTATTCAAATAATAAAATAATAAGGTGAAAAGGCAAAACATTCAACATTAACTATTCTTCTAAACATAAAGAAAATAACTTTACATACTAAAAACAAATGTATCCAACAACAATGAGTTTAAAAAAAAGGCATAAATACATCTTTTAAGCAAAGATTGAAACTTTATCCAAAATAAACAAAGAATAAAGTGAAAAAAGGCGCATACAACTATTGCTAGCTCATTTTTATATCATAAACATGAAAATAATTAGAATATCGATACCACAACGTCCTAGGGCCTTCAAGGCCATCTACAACATACAATCCCAACAAATAAAATTATATCTACGAACTACGAAGAAGAAAAAAAAAATGAAGAGAAAAACGATAATAAAAACTAAAATAATAAAAAAAGAAAAAAGAAGGTGTATTTACCTTTTGGGGGGCAGCAAAACGAGCCTACGAGCTTCGTTGGAATCAACCACCACCGAAAAACATCACCGACCACTCAAAAATTTTGATTAGTCGATCAAGTTTATGAAATAAAAATTTTTGCTAATTAAAAATAACTATTTTTGCTCAAAAGGATTTTCTCACCTTTCTAACCTTTTTTTTTTCCTTCTCCCCTCCTCTCTCTAACAAAGTAATGGTAGTATTTATAGGAGAGAATGGGGTATTTTTTTTCTTTTCCACCAATATGGGAGAAAAGTATTTATAGGAAAGGATAGAGATTTATTTCTTGTCATCCACCAATGTGGGAGAAAAAACATTTAGGGGGTTTTTGGAATGTAAAAATTAAAGATAAGGTAAGGTGGAAGATAATGTGGGGGGAAATAGTACAATGTAGTACAATCTTTGAATTTCAAAATTGGAAAAGGACAAAGTTGGGGAGAATAGTACAATTTGAATTTATTTTTTGGTGGGAATTGGGTAAAAGTTATGAGAGTTCTTGAGAATTTTGGGGTTATTTAAAATATAACCCCAATTGGAATTTAAAATTTAACCATATTTATTTATTTTGACCAAATTAAAAATTAATTGACGAATTGCATTGCAATTATGACCAATTTTAAATTATGGTCAAATCTAATAGATTGGCTAAATTAAATTAAAATTCGATACGAATTAATACTTTTTTTTTAATCCCGAGCTTCTTAATTTAATAAAATGAATGCATATTTATCCAAATAAATTATTTTTGAGAATAAATTATATTTAAATTAAGATTTTAATCATTTAAATTTATTTTCAAGATAAGCCTTAATTAAATCTGATATTTTGTAAAATAAATATTTAAGTAACAAATTATATAATCTCGTATAACTGAACACGATAGTATATAATCACTACTTAAAATGACAAAACCACGTATGAAAAATATTTTAAGTTTTTTTTTGTTTGGATGAAATAATTATTTTGGTTTATTAAAAACTGAAGAAACTCAGGATTAAATTTAGTCGTGGAGGGCAAAAATTAGGTGTCAACACCGACTATATCGCACTGAATCCTAATCATGCAAAACTTCACCATCACAATGTAAATTTACTCTTAACTTATCCATTTTAAAGTAACAAATGAATAAGGTTGAACAAATATTTTGAGTTTAGAAGTTCAACAATTTTTTTGAATTGATGCAAGAAATAAACCTACACTCACACTCTTTATATAACACCGAGAATTTTGAAGTTGTTACAAGGTACATGAAATCTTACCTTATAAGGTGAACATGAGATCTTACCTTACAAGGTTAACAATTCCACTTACCTTGTAATACCTTGCACTTTCTCGAAGCCTGGCAAATAGATAATAGATAAGGTAAGGGACTTTATTTACCTTATAGGGTAAACTCACCATCTTACCTTACACTTTATCATGTGAACTAACGTGGACTAACACTGTTAACTTTTTAGGTGTTTACCTTATTTGTTTTGGAATTTTTCCATTTTGATGTGTCCTTGTGGAATTTTAATTGAAAAAATTGTTGGGTTTGAAATCGAGAAGGCGTCATGTGGAAACTTCAAGTTTGCAAACAATAGGACGGTAATTCAGATGACAAAGAAAAATAAATACTAAAACCATATTATTAATATGGTTTGGTCAGACGACCTACATATTAAAAATAATATTGAAAAAAACTTAAAATCCTATTGGGAGAAAATCTCCTCCTAAACGAAAATCTTAAAAGACTATATTGTGAATGCTATTATGTTATGGTATGAGAAGGGGGTCTTTTATTTATAGATGTCCAAAACATTTCCTTCAAGAAAGAGGTTAGCCAAATATGAAAAAATTTTATATTTTCCTTTCAGGAAAAGCAAAAGTAAAAGTAATCATGGCAACTTTTATTTTTCTTCTAAGAAAAAATAAAACTTAAATATAGTAAGAAAATCAGGGCAAAAACCCTAACAAATCTCCCCCTTTTTGGCTTGATTTTCTTCACTTGATCCGTCTTCTCTTCATATCACATGCATGAACTTCGTTCTTGATATAATCTTTATAACTGCTGCTTGACATGGTTAAAAATAAGGTTTAAAATATCATGGTTAAAAATTAGTTTAAAAGTAATATTTTATTTTTATTTTTAAAAATGTAGCAGCAGGAGTGTTGAAAATATTGTTGAAACTTGTTCTCCACATGTAGTTCGACAAAAATCTTCATTATCATCCAAATTGTTGCATCTTGATTTTAAAACCTATTTAAACCTGTTTAATCTCGTTTCACCACACCATTAGACCATTGAACTGTAAGCTCTGATACCACTTGTTGGGTTCGAAATCGAGAGGGCGTCATGCAGAAGCTTAAAGTTTGCAAACAATTGGACGGTAATTCAGATGACAAAGAAAAATAAATACTAAAAATATATTATTAATATGGTTTGGTCAAATGACCTACATATTAAAAATAATATTGAAAAAAAACTTAAAATCCTATTGGCAGAAAATCTCCCGCTAAACGAAAATCTTAAAAGATTACATTGTGAATGCTATTATGTTATGGTATGAGAAGGGGGCCTTCTATTTATAGATGTCCAAAACCTTTTCTCCAAGAAAAAGGTTAGCCAAATATGAAAAAGTTTTATATTTTCCTTTCAGGCAAAGTAAAAGTAATTATGGTAACTTTTAGTTTTCTTCGATGAAAAAATAAAATTTAAATATAATAAAAAATTCAGGACAAAAACCCTAACAAATCTCCCCTTTTTGGCTTGATTTTCTTCAGTTGATCCGTCTTCTCTTCATATCACGTGCATGAACTTCGTTCTTGATATAATATTCATAACTGTTGCTTGCCATGGTTAAAAATATGGTTTAAAATATCATGGTTAAAAATTGGTTTAAAAGTAATATTTTATTTTTATTTTTAAAGATGCAGCAGCAGGAGTGTTGAAAATATGGTTGAAACTTGTTCTCCATATGTAGTTTGACAAAAATCTTCATTATCATCCAAATTGTTGCAGCTTGATTTTAAAAACACTTTGAACTTGTTTAATCTCGTCTCACCACACCATTGGACCATTGAACCGTAAGCTCTGATACCACTTGTTGGGTTCGAAATCGAGAGGGCGTCATGCAGAAGCTTAAAGTTTGCATACAATAGGACGGTAATTCAGATGACAAAGAAAAACAAATACTAAAAACATATTATTAATATGGTTTGGTCAAACGATCTACATATTAAAAATAATATTGAAAAAAACTTAAAATCCTATTGGGAGAAAATCCCCTCCTAAACGAAAATCTTAAAAGATTACATTGTGAATGCTATTATGTTATGATATGAGAAGGGAGTTTTCTATTTATAGATGTCTAAAACTTTTCCTCCAAGAAAGAGCTTAACCAAATATGAAAAAGTTTTATATTTTCCTTTAAGGAAAAGTAAAATAATTATGGTAACTTTTATTTTTCTTCTAAGAAAAAATAAAATTTAAATATAGTAAGAAAAACAGGGAAAAAACACTAACAAAAATTTGCCCTATAGTCTCCGAACTCGTATATACCTATGCATCCATTCCTTCTCACCGTGAAAACCAATGGAGAAGCGAACTTAGAAAGCGAATATGTCTAATTTGAGAACTTTGACACATTATCACTAATTTGAGGGTAAAAGCAAGTTGCAGAATTAAAGAATTAGCTTTTGGTATTAATGCCGCTAAAGAAATGAATGGCAAAATTTGTTAATTTCTATCGAGTATTTAGTTTGAAATTTAAACTTACTTATCCTTCTTTGATACTCTAATTTTAATAGAAAATAACTATGAAAAGTTGGGACAAACCTAGTGCTATTAGAGGTACTAGTGATCAAGTGATGATTCACGCGCATCAACTTATGAATTTAGAATTCATTACTACATCTGAATCTCCTTCACTGATTATGATGATTAGGAGACTTGCTACTTATTTTTGAAGAGTTGGTGGTGATAAAGAAATGGACCTTGGGCCTAACTCAACCTCAAAAGATAGCTCAATAGGTGAGGATTACCCAAGTCTATATAAGCAAACTACTCGTCCATTCCCCAACCAATGTGAGACTGTTACCCACTCTATCAAGTGGTTACAACACTCACAATTACAGAGAATAATTACATTGATGCATACATACTAGTAGCAGTTGTTATGTATGATATCCGTTTAATTATGATCATTAACTTTCTCTTGCTTGAGCCCTTTCTTGTAGATCTGAAAAGAAGCAAAGCACCTACTAGTTACCTCCTTCTGGACTGAGGAGGACAGTGTTCAAGAATTCCCTGGCCATCTACTCCTTGGATAGTAAAATACGTGAAAATTGCAAAGTTGCTTCAAGATATCATCTAACATTACAAAGAATTATCTGATGATACAAATACAATTGGGTCTACAAATGCTCCATTGGCTCAATATATTGAGGCAAAGGAACGACATTTACAAACTCGATAGCATTTACACTTTCTTTTACTAGTTTTTATTATGCTGTATAGTCACTTTATGTATTGAGGTAATGGAACCCTTTTCCCGACTCTATATCATTTACATCCTTAACAATAAGACAACAAAGAGGTGATTCTTGAACAAAGGAGGGACAAACGTGAATATATTTTCTTAGCGGACCAAATTGTTTTGCTACTTAGTAATTGGTGTTCAAATTTGAATGTATTCATGGCTCATTGGTCGAATGATTTTCATATTCTAATGAAAAGGGTTTTCTTAACTTATGATATGCTAGAATGTCTATGCGACTAAATGCTTCTTTCTAGTTTAATTTTATTGTGATAGTGTCACGATCAGATTTCTCAAGTCATGATGACGCCTACTTTATTCCCCAGTAGGCAAGCCAAGTTATAACCCGGAATAATAGGTAGCGGGTTAACAGGTAGAAATAAAAAAGATTGCGTCTTATGATAGCAATAGTAATAACAAGTGACAAACAAAAAGGAAACATATACCATATATTAAAACGAGCGAAGGAAAAAGGACCAAATACACAAACGAATCCCTCTCAATACCTGATAAAGTTGGTACTAGAGCCACTGCTAAAATATACCTAGAGTACTAGACAGAATTCAAAATATATCCAATACATATATAAGCAGTCTCGAGTATAAAAGACTAAACTAGAGTAGATAGAGGAGAATTAATCTCAGATGACAGTAAGCTTACCCTGCTCCAAATTAGTACTGGAAGGTAGGAATTACGTCAATGTTGGCTGCTGTTACTCGGATCTACATCAAGAAAAAGATGAAGAAGAGTAATATGAGTACCAAAGAAATGGGTACTTAGTAGGCATCATAGGCCGACTGAGCTAAATACAGAAAAGGTATAACTACAATGTGATGGTGTAATCTAAGTCATTAGTAAACAGGGATAGAAAGGTAAACAACCACCAAGCTATGCAAATGCGGTAAAGAAATAAATATAAATGATACAGAAAATAAATAACATAGTAATAACAAACAAATCAAACATAACCTCATTGGGCCCCCATAAGCCTGCTAGGCATACTGAAAAAGACAATTAATCCAACCATACTCCCATAAGTCGGTGGGACACACAAGAAGTAATTAATGAAAATAAACATAAATAATCTATAACTGAAATCCATCCAACAAAACATAATAGCTATCCAGATATGCACTAGCTTGAACCGACACCAATGGATAGTAACGAGAGGCCAGACATCGGACTCGAATCGGTAGTGATGGATAATAACAAGAGGACACGTGCCGAATTTCAACCGAGCATAGTGGGTAATAACGAGAGGCCAATAACTCATAAGCAGATGTAGGAATCGAACCAGAACTCAAAGGAACCACAACCATAATTATGTCGGATTCGAACCGAAACTCAAAGGAACCACAGTCATAATCAGATGCCGGACTTGAATCGAAACTCAAAGGAACTACAATCATAATCATGCCGGACTTGAACCGGAACTCAATGGAACCACAATCATAATCAGATGTAGGACTTGAACCGGAACTCAAAGGAACCACAACCATAATCAGATGTCGGACTCAAACCCGAACTCGTAATAACCATACCCAACTGTAATGTTAAAATCCATACCATACCATAACAATGTTAACGTGCTACCAAAATTCACAATCAATGACAAAAATAAAGTATTTACTAAACCTGAATAGAAGCTAAAATACGTCTAATTACCGTATGAATGTCTTAATTTAAAAGGAGCAAATTCAAGGTCTTGCAATTTAATTCCATATCCTAAAGTGATAAGACACTATATTATATTGAAAGAAAAAATATCAAAATTTACTAGAAGGGGGTTCTAATCCGGGTAAATAAGGCATGTTATGCATATCAAATGGTACGCAACTACAACTACTTATTCAAAACTAACATAATAATACATAATTTCAGTAAACAAGTTCAATCTAAAGGTAAAATAAACCTAATCTACCTGGATACCAAAACTAAAATGTCTTTTTATGAAACCTTTGGATAGTGCCACTAAAAATCCAAGCTTGAACAACTTGATTTCTCTTTGAAAATTAAATACAATGAGTAAAATTATCCCTAAAACCTAAATTGATATGCCTTACACAAAGCAGAATATATTGTTTGTGGAAAACAAGGTAACTATTACAATTTTCCGTAATTTTTTCATGCATTTAGCTAACAATTGCTTAAATACCTCCCCACCGCCTAATTGTCCACTAATCTTATCCAAATTGTGGTATACTGCCACTTAACATAATTTGTGTAACCTTCCTTTCCTTCCACGAGGAAAGAGAGTTGTAATTACTTTATTAAATTATCCTATTATATATCTATTCGGGTATTGCATAAGTTCATGATAAAATGAATATAATATTTTAAATATATTATAAAGAATAGAAAATTATTTCTAGTAAAACCTCTATTATATAATAATAATATTTTAATATTTATAGATTTATTATCTTCACTTAAAATGTTAATAGACTATAAAAGCTACTATAAAGTAATTAAATATATCATATCTAAAGAATAATAAATTATATTTATATCAAATGCCAAATTAAATTAAATAATCCACAATATATTTAGATATTACTAAAATTCTCCAACGAACTATCCGAGAATCAAACTATCAGTCCCAACAAGTCATAAATAACTTGGGACAATTATAGAAAAGTTCTGCATATCAAAAACATGTTAAAATACTGAAAAATGACTGTGAGGGTCATCACAACATCTGCTACTAAAAGGAATTTCATCCGCAAAAGTAAAGCATAAAGACATACCTAAGGGCTCAAACGGGTAAGGATACTAGGCGCGCTTATCACGCTCAGGAGGAAGGCCGGTTAGGCGGTCTAAAGCATATCAGGAAACTCGCGAACCATAGGATAGAGTCACAAGATAGTTAGACTCACAGCACTGACATCCCGAACATAAGCAAGAAATGACTCCCAACCCCTCGATATCAGTATCCTAGCCCGAATGTAAAAAAATAATCCCCGTCAGCATGTAGCTAACAAAACCTTGCCACACAATCGGGGTACGCCAAGCAAGGCTAAAGTAACTTCGTAGCAAAATAATCTAAGATCTTATGACAAGGAGATAATCAATCCCTGTCTAAAATCACATCGAAATCTACCATATCTAGGACACTGAGATCAACCTGAGTACTAAACTCCCGAATGATCACCAAACACGATCTATATACCCGATCCACTACTAGAGAATCACCCACTAGGATAACTATATGCAATGGCACAAATAAAGACTTCGAACATGAACCCAACCACGATGCAAAATAAGCAAAAACATATGAAAATGTGGAATCATGATCAATCAAAGTAGAAGCTGACTGATGGCATACGAAAATCATACTTGTGGTCACAACATCCAAAGCCTCAACCTCAGATCTACCTGGTACAACATACGAATAACCTTGTCTACTACTAGACTAGGTGCCTGTCTGACCACCTCTAGAATCTTGGGGACCACCCCCGACTCTATACATCACCCCTACCTAATGGCGGCACCAACCCGATCGGCTATGCAATCAAAACTGAAGGTTCTGAGGACATACTGTTGACACCCAATTTTGACTTTTTTTTTTCATAAAATTAATTTTTCGATGCTTAGGATTCTTGAATATTTTGTAAGATATTTTTTCTTAATTTTAACATTAACAGTTTGAAAAGGATTTTTTTCTTCGTATCTTTTCTATTAAAGTACTAATATCACATCTTATAATTTTACTTAAAAAAAATATATATTTAAATTATCAGTTCACTACTTTTCCTAAAATAAATAAGTAGATATATGTTAGCGTACTAACATAACACTTGCTATATTATTTATATTTTTGTAAATTTACTCTATTTTTTAATTTATTTTTTTACTTATTTTTATATGTATATGTGTACGTTCACTTTTGAAAAAAATTAATTAGAACAAATAACCATCATTGAATTAATTAAGTGAAGTCAATTTGACAGAATTAGATTAATACTTATCAATTTGGGCCAGTTTCTTCAATCAATTTTTAGCCCTTTAAAATTTAATTAAAACCAGCCCAAAACCTCCATAAAATTGCCCCAACCCAATAACAACATTTTGACATGGCCCAATTTACCATTATCCCTTTTAATTGATTAAACAACATCAACATCAGCAATACGATCAACACATCCTTAAATCTCCTCTTCTTTATGTGAAATTCAATCAAACCAACCTTCAATCACTTCAATCATGGAAAATCCGTCAAAATCCTTGGCTTTTGCAGACCCAATTGTATTCTCTATCACTTCAAGATGAAGGCTTTTACTCCATTTCCTTCTCTTTTTCATTTTTTTTGAATTTTAAATTTTAGTTTCTTGAAAAAGCTGTTGGAGCCACATTTTTTTGGCCTATAAATACAACCTCCTATTAATTCATTAGAGGAGAGACATCAAGTTCCCTATTTGCCTTTATTTTCTTAATTGGAATCGAATTCGAGTTCGAATTAAAGAGGTCGTAATCTCGTCTATAATACTCTGTATAAAACTTAGCTTAGTTCAGCTCCTAGTGCATGAAAGGAATCCATGGATGGACATCCAACATACCTTAACGGATGAATTTCTTAAAGTTCATGGGTGAATTCTTGAGACTGCTCTTGGTTTCTTGAGAGCTAGGGTTTGTAATTTAGAGAAAAATTTCTTGAATTTTGGGGGAAATTAATAAAGAATGAACTTCTAAAATGTTTTCAGGGATTAAGTATTCCATCTGGGTGGATTAAAATAATGGGATAAGATTGTTTTAGACCTGAAAAAAATATTAGATTTTCATGAAATTTTTTTGATATGGGCCCTTGGTGCGATGCGACGCTATCACTAGAAACTAAAAACTGGAAAACTAGTCAATGGTGCGATGAGGGGAAATTGCGGTCCTGCACTAATTAGGACTTGGAAGTTCTCCGCGACGCGGTGGCAAAGCGCTGCAACACTGGAAATTGCCAATGCCAAATTGGCCTATGGCGCGATGCGTCAAAATCGCGATACCTCACTGGAAATTGACAATTTATATTTTGACTCTCTCTGTAATGCGCTGATGGGTAAAATGACGGTGTTTAATGACTGAAACTTAAAATCTCCATAACTTCTTACCCAGTTATCGGATTTGGGAAAATTTTATATGTTTGAAAGCTAATTCAATTTCCTATGTAATGGCAGACTCTAAAAATGAAAAATAATGAGCTTTTTAGAAATTTTATATACAAATACTCATGTATTGGTACTTAGATTATGCTAGGGAAATACGAGGTGTTAGACGAACATAAATGGTAATTAAAGATCTGGCATAACTTTCAATAATAAACATGAGTCGGAAAAACTGGGTCCTCAGACTATGAGAACTCACTAAGAGTCGAGATACAGGTGATGATGTCCTTAGTCAATCATGCTAGAAACAATAACTAGAACCTACATTATAAGACAATGTTGCACATAGACATATATGTGGGTCAGTACTTTTGGAATGTACGGAGTATGCGGGGGTGAATGCATAAGTCAAACAAGAATGAAATATATAAGTGCACTTTCAAATGATGCATGCTAAGGGTAAATGACTCACCTTGGACCTAAGTAAAACTAAAAACTGCAAGATCATAAAACATGGATATTGAAACATATGAATAAACTTAGTGAGCCATATCACTTAATTTCTAAAATCTTTACTTTTATTCTTTCTTATGGGAGATTCTTTTAACCGACATAAACTATGTGAGTTACATGGAGTCCAACGTCTAACCCATATTGGGGAGAACTTTTCTACCCTTGCCATCAGAATAGAACCTTAGCTTAAGTGATCACTATACTTCATCCATATTGGGTAAAAACTTAACCTACGGTGGCTCGTAGTTTCCATTAATTTAGGATACTATCATCCACATTCCTATCTCAATGCTAAATACTACTCCCAAAATATGCAAATGCTTATACTTAAGAAATCTACCTTAAAATAGCATAAGGGTTTATAGAATGAAAACCAGTTATGCTTCTCTTTACTTAAAATCATAATCAAGATGAACACTTGTGGATTCATGTCTTATCTTTAGATCAAAGGATAAAGCTTTCTTGAATCATGCTATATTGCATACGAATGGAACTTTAAAAGCTTAGACTTTCTTGCTACTTAATACTTCTTCTTAAATCTTGAAAATCTTACTTTATTTCATGGCACTTATTACAAAATATCAGGCTCAATAATCCATATAGAAATCTTTCATCAAAATCCAAAACAAAGTAATGAAATTCAAATTACAATATCAATATTAAAGTTCAAAACATGGGTTTTGTAACCTTTATACATCTTTAGAATTTAAATCACAAGATATGGGTATACTTTAATATATAAGAATTTAAGGGGTGAACCCTAATGTAAAACATGTAAATTCAATCTTAAAAATCATGCTTTTCATGCACAAAGATAGAAGATTAACCTTGTTCAAAACCCTACATACCTGAAATTTCTTGACTTGTGAGGAGGACTTTAACTTTGAAACTTGAGAGATGACTTGGTGAGAAAACCCTAATATTGTTGTTCTTATAGAAGAGAGGATAAAGATGTTGTTAATTGACTGAAAGAGTGAGGAAAATAACACCTCTCTAGGGTATAGGTCGTGGGTTGGGAGTTATAAGTAGGGAAAATACCAAAAAGTCCCTTACTAAACTTACAAAAATTGATCACCAGTTGTCACGAGTCAATCTTATGACTCTTTAGACGAGGATACAAGTTGGACTAGTAATTTATAAGCTTAGCAGTGGAAAATATAGCACACATTGGTCAACATATAAGTGGTATCTTATGAATCATTACATGTTCATATGACTTGAAGTAACCCCTCGTAACTTGGACAAATACTTAGGGAACCTACACTGCTGAACTTATGACTTCACTTCATACCACTCGTAGCATGCAATAATGATTTCAAGGGTCAAATCATAACTAAACTAGAACTCTAACAACCCCATTCTACCATAGCAACAACTTACAACTTATGACTAGTATGTTATATCTACGACTTAAGAATATGAGTCATAAGTTGCATAGTGGATTTCAAATACGTGGTAATACATGGCTAGGTATTGATTGAAATAGATTTGGAAGAGATAAGATTCAAATGGAATTCAAATAGAATGATAAGAAAATTATGTAAAAATATGTGTGACAGTAGAGTAGCCAGATGATATAAGAGTTGTGGAAATGATAGATACAGTGGATAATAACTTGATCACAGTAGATGTTCCTATTGAGGAGAGATAAGGCTAGAAGTATTAACAACGGTCATTATAAACTTTGAGAGTGATGGGATTGCTAACTATGATGAAATGGATAGTGCATTACATGACATAGACTCTTATAAGTATGCCCCTAAGAAGTTGGATCTTTACTTGAAGAACAAAGCCACATCTCCTGCATGACCATCGATTGAAGAACCACTAGTATTGAATTGAAAGATATCCTAAATTAATTGGAGTATGCATTCTTGGGGGACAACAATACATTACCAGTAATTATTGCGGTAGATCTGGCAGGAGCACAGGTGGAAGTTTTGATATTAGTATTACATAAGTTCAAGAGAGCTGTTGGGTGGACCATTGCAGACATCGTGGAGATTTCACCAGGTATATGTACACATAAGATACAACCTGAGCTAGACAACATTTCCAATATTGAGCATAAAAAATGACTAAACCCTCATATGCAGAAAGTGGTGAAAAAGGTGATAATCAAGTAGTTAAATACTGGGGTATTTTTTCCCATTGCTGATAGCAAATGCGTAAGCCCGATTCAATGCATGCTAAAGAAAGAAGGAATCACAGTGGTTCCAAATGAAAAAATAAGTTAGTACTAATGAGGGCAGTGATTTGTTGGAGAGTGTGCAGGGATTACAGAAAGCTGTACAAGTAGACACAAAAAGACCACTTCCCTATGTCGTTCATGGATCAGATGCTGGACAGACAAGCAGGCAGGGGTTTTTGTACTATTTTATTGACAGGTATTTGACTTACAATCAAATTATGATTTCTCCCAAAGATCAAGAAAAAACTACCTTTACTTGCCCCTGTGGGACCTTTACATTCAAAAGGATGCCGTTTGGACTATGCAATGTACCTGCCACTTTTCAAAGATGTATGATGAACATATTCTCTGATATAGTGGAATACACGATCAAAGTATTCATGGATGAATTTTTAGTGGCCGGGGATTCTTTTGATAATTGTTTCGCTCATATGACTAATGCACTGTAAAGATGTGAAAAGTGCAATTTAGTGCTAAACTGGAAAAATATCACTGTATAATGAGAGAAGGTATTGTTCTAGGACATAATATCTCCAAACATGGTACTGAGGTAGACCAAAAAAAATTGAGGTGATTGAAAAATTTCCACCACCAGTATCAGTTAGAGGCATAAAGAGCTTTTGGGGTTATGCAATTTCTTATAAGAGGTTCATCGAGGAATTCTCTACAATTGCAAATCCTCTATGCAAAATTTTAGAGAAGGAGGTGAAGTTTTGTTTTATGATGCTTTCCTCAAGTTTTTCAAATGCCTGAAGGAATGACTGACTTTGATACCAATTATTGTGTCACCTGGCTGTACCTTTTAAGGTTATGTATGATGCAAGTGGAGTGGCCTTGGGTGCTGTCCTAGTCCAAAGAATAAAGAATACATTGCATCCGATCTACTATGCCAACAAATCTTAAAGCCCTACTCAAAAAAATTATACAGTCACAAAATAGGAGGTACTTACATTAGTTTTAACTTTTAAGAAGTTTTGGACTTATTTGATTGGGACCAAGGTGATAGTTCACACTGACCTTACATCTTTGAGGTACTTAGTATTAAAGAAAAATGCCAAACCAAGATTGATTCATTGGGTTCTCTTGCTGTAAGAGTTTTATTTTGAGGTCAAAAATTGAAAAGGAAAAAAAAATTAAGTTACAAAGCACTTATCCAGACTTGAAGAGGATACCATGCAGAAACTAAAAGATAATCTTAAGATAGATGATGATTTTCTAGATAAAAAGGTGTTAGTGGCATCTTAGGATTTAATTCCCTGGTTTGATGATTTTGCCAGCTACTTGGTAAGTGATCTTGTCCCAGATGATCTATCCTTCCTGAAGTCCGTGTTAGTTGGGGGTTTATCCCATTAACTCCTTATGTTTTAGAGGATTTTAGACTAGATGATCAAGCTGTAAGTTTATTATTTAGCTTATTAGTTATTTTAGACATGTGTGTTATATTACAGTATTCTATCCTACCAGATCGTTAATAGTTTATCTTTGACATACGTTATTTCAGTATTTCTTTATTCAGTACTGACAGTAGGTACTAGTTCATAGGTTCTCTTGGGGATAAATTATAGCCTTAAGCCCCGTGTCATGACTAGGGGTAGCCTCAAGTCATGAAATTATTGTATTCCACGACAAGTGCCATTATGAACCTCATTTTTGAGTCATGACAAATTGGTATCAGAGTAGCCAAGTTTTATTAGTCTCAACGATGTAAGAATAGGATGTCTAATCTCATGGATTGGTACATTGACATTCGTATCTATGTTTGAGAGGCTATAGGATGTCTTTAGGAAACTTTGCTTATTTTATTCCTTATCATGTAAATTTCTTATATAACTTGTGTTCTGAGTTGTGTTTCACTCTTTCTATGAAGATTATGTTGACTAGGTTCTACGAGAGTAGAGATGCATAACCTTCTACCAAGGGGTGAGCCTCGAGTCAAGGATGGACTCGAGGGAGTGGATGGGTTTGTGGATCAACACCATCAAAGGAGAGTTCTAGAGGACTCTCCCTTGAGCCTTGTGTTGGTTACTCTTCAGATGGTTATATTTGGATAGTCTTTTTAGAGCATTGTGGATTTTGCCAAAATGACAGAAGACATTTTTAGAGCATCTTAGGGAGGTGCTAAGAAGGTGCATTATTTTGGTGAGTTTAGAGGTCCTATTCTTCATGGTAAAGATCTTATAGTTTCTCATAGATATCAGGGTAGGCCAGTGCAGGTGGCTTTATAGAGTTTACGTGGTTGATCTTTGAGTTTAGCTATTTAGGGTAGCCATTTGGGCTCAACGGTACCTTTATCTGTTGAGGCAAGCCTTAGGACTTGTTATGTGTTTCATGAGGTTGGCTATTTGGCCAAGGACTGTCCTCGCCACGTGATTATGACTACTTCTATTTTTGCTGCGAAGGGTAGAGGTACTACTATAGGCATGAGAGGTAGAGGTAGTGGAGCCTATGATGGTAGTCATGGGGATACTCAAATAGTTAGTGGTCATGGTCAGTGCTATGTTATACCCACTAGGCTTGAGGTGGAGGCTTCTAATGCTGTGATCATAGGTATCGTCCTAATTTGTTTTAGATCAGTATCTGTGTTATTTGACCTCTAATTAACCTTTTCCTATATGTATACATATTTTGCTTTGGGTTTGATTATTTTAGTGATCCTCTTGCTATGTCTATTTATGTATCTACGCCAGTAGGTAATTCTTTAGTGGTGGATCAGGTGTATCAATCTTGTGTTGTGACTTTTACTGCGCGTGAGACTTTGGTAGATCTACTTGTGTTAGATATGGTTGATTTTGATGTTATTTTGGGTATGGATTGGTTGGATCCTTATCATGCTATCTTAGATTGTATTGCTATGACTGTAACTTATATCTTAGAAATGTGTGCTTTATTCGGGTCCTAAGAGGGTTATATCTTATTTTTAGGTTCGTAGATTGGATGAGAGAAGATGTTTATCTTATTTGGATCATATTCATGATACTATTTTATTTCACCTTCTTTCTTAGATTTTGTCCATGTTGTTAATGAGTTTATGGATGTGTTTCTGACGGATTTTCTCGGTATGCCTCTGGATCATGATATTGATTTTTCTATTGAGGTTGAGAAGGGCACCAAGCCTATTTCTATTCCTCTTTATAGGGTAGCCCCAACCAAATTGAAGGAATTAAAGGATCAGTTGTAGGAATTATTGGATAGGGGATTTATCTGATCGAGTGCATTGCTGTGGGGTCCGCCTGTCTTGTTTGTGAAGAAGAAAGGGTGTATGTATATATGTATGTGTATTTTTTATCAGTAGTTGAAAAAGGTGATGGTTTAGAATAAGTATCCTTTTTCTTATATTGATGACTTATTTGATCAACTTCATGGTGTTGTAGTATATTCGAAGACTGATTTGAGGTTCGATTATCACTAGGTGAGGATTAAAGCATCGAATATTCCAAAGATAGCTTTTTGGAATTGATATGGTCATTCTGAGTTCCTTGTCATGTCCTTTGGGTTGACCAATGCCCCAACGGCATTCATGGATTTGATGAATCAGGTGTTCTTATATCTCGATTCCTTTATTATAGTATTATAGATGATATCTTGGTTTATTCCAATAATGAAGTTGATCATAAGGAGCATTTGTGGATTGTACTTCAGATATTGAGGGATGAGAAGTCATATGATAATTTCTCTAAGTGTGAGTTTTTTTTGGAGTCTATTTCTTTCTTGGGTCATGTGGTGACTAAGGAAGTTACCAGGGTTTATCCAGCCAAGGTTGTAGTAGTTTGTGATTGGGATAAACCTATTTTGCCTTTCGAGATTTAGAGTTTTGTTGGCTTGGTGTGTTTTTATCAGTGTTTTGTTGAGTGTTTCTATTTTATTGCATCTCTTTTGACTAAGTTGACTCAGTAGAAGATTTCCTTTTAATGGCCTGATGCTTGTGAGGGGAGCTTTAAAAAACTCAAGGATTTGTTGACTTTAGATCCTACCTTGACTTTGACCAAGGAAGGCATGCATTTCACTATGTTTTGTGATGCTTCAAGTGTTGTATTAGGTGTTATGCTGATGCAAAAGGGAAAGGTTATTGCTTATGCATCTCATCTATTAAAGCGTTATAACAGGAATTATCCTACCCATGATTTAGAGTTATGCGTAGTTGTGTTTGCTTTGAAGTTGTGGAGGCACTACTCGTATGGAGTCCATTGTGAGATCTTCTTAGATCATATTAGCCTTCGGTACTTCTTCTCCTAGTGAGATCTTTATATGAGGCAGCGCCGTTGGCTTAAGTTGCTTAAGGATTATGACTTGACTATCTCTATCATCTGGGCAAGGCTAATTAGTTGCAGATGCCTTGCAATGAAAGTCAACTAGTATGGGTTTCTTGGCTCATATATTGAACCAGGAGTGGCTTTTAGCCTTATAGGTTTAGTCTTTAATTAACCAGATAGTTAGGCTTAGTATTTCAACACATACACACGTTTTGAAATTTGTGGAGGCTAGATCTTCTTTGATGGAGAAGATTCGAGCTCATCAGTTTGGTGATGTTCGATTGAGGTTGATTCGAGATAAGGTGTTGACTTGTGTGGCTAAGGAAGCCTCACTTGATTCAGATGGAGTTTTGAGGATTGGTGTAATAGGCCACCTCAGATTGAATTTTGTCCATCATACGGCTCACCCCTTGAGTTGTATGAACAACATATAAGTCGTTGGTGAGACTCATACTCACAAAAGTATGGCCAGATGGCCTTTTTGTTAAAGGTATGACTCTACTCCTAGAAGTCATCAAGTAGGTATGAGTCGTATGAAGCTAAGTCATAACAACATCAGTGTATACTCTAAGAGTCGTATGAAGGTGATACGAGTAGTATGTTGAACTTATATGTTGATTAGAGTGTGCCCTCCTAGGTTCTTCCAAGCTTACGAGTCACGAAGACCAGTTGTACCCTTGTATACGAGTCATAAGATCAACTGATATAGACTGGTTCATACATTCTAAGAAGTTACGTTCATGGACTTTTTAGTCTTTTACCCCTTATAACTCCTAACCCATAACATTTAAACCTTAAAGGACATTAATTTTCTCCTCTTTTCCATCGATTAAACAACACAAAAGCTTCCATTTCATTCTCAATAACAAGGTTAGGTTTTTCCTTAAGATCATCTCCCAAGTCTCCAAAGCCAAAGTTTACTTTACCAAGTCAAGAAATCTAAGGTATGTGTGGTTTATGAATGAGGAATTTCTTCCATCCTTGTGCCTAAATTTTTTTTTAAAGTTTAAATGATATAAATTACGATTAGGGTTCATACCTAAATTCTCTTACTTTGAGTTTATGATATTATCATGTGATTGAAGTAGTAAAGTGCATATATGTTTCCATCTATCTTTGTTTTAACTTGAAGATTCTCTATTAGGGGTTGAATATCATGAGTTAGATTTGCTATATTGATTAAAGATTTCCAATTAAGTTTTGAGCATGACATTGTATCACAAGTTACATTAAAGCAAACATGAGATTTAAGGTTAAAACGTAAGCCCTAAGTATACAAGCAAGATTTGATCTTTTGATCTAATGACTAGAATTGAAATCCACAAGTATTCACTTTGATTATGATTTATAGTAAAGAGAAGCATAATTGGTTCTTAGTATACAAACCCTTATGCTATTTCTAAGGTGGATTTCCTAAAAGTATGAGCATATAAGTATTCTGGGAGTAGTATTTAGCACTGAGATGGGAATGCAGATGAGTATATCCTAAATTCTCAAAAACTACAAGCCAACATAGGTTAAGCTTTTTCCCACTATGGATAAAGTTAAGAATACTGATCAATAAGTTAAGGTTCTATTCAGATGGCTAGGGTAGGAAAACTCTCCCTGACGTGGGTAAGATGTTGGACTCCATGATAGCTCACATGGCTTATGTTGGTTAGAAGAATATCCCATAAGAAAGATTAAAAGTAAAGATTTTAGAAACTAAGCATTATGGCTCACTAAGTTAATCATATGCTTCTTTATTAAAGATTTATAATCTTGTAGTCTAAAGTTTTCCTTAAGCTCAAGGTGAGTCATTTACTTTTAGCATGCATCATTTGAAAGCTTGTATATTTACTTGGGTACTATTTTACTTATTTATTCACCACCATATGATCAGTACATTCAAGAAATATTAATCCACATATATGTCTGTGTGCTACATTGTCTTATAGTGTAGGTTCTGGTACCCATTTGTAGCAGCATAATTGACTTTGGCATCATTACCTGTATCCTACTTTTGGTGAGTCCTTATTGTATGAGGACCCTATCTTCTAGATATGTGTTTTCTTTGCTGGATGTATCTTAGTTATTGAATTCAGTTTATGTCGGGGTCAACTGGGGTCTATCCCATTAACTCTTTAGTCATTAGTAGAAGCTTTTTTCTAGTGAATGTTAAGTTTAGGTTCAAGAAGTTTATGCAATGATTTTTACATTACTAATTCACTTTCATTTATGAGATTTCTTATCTTTAGTTTTCTTTATATGTTACACATCTTAATTATGCGAGTTCTAAGCTAAAATAATATGATGGGTTAGTTTGGGGCTAGTCGTAGACCTGAGTATCGTGTGACTTCAAGGGGTTATTCTCGGGTTGTTAAAAACTTGGTATCAGAGCATAAGGTTTTAATGAATCCTAGCGAGTCATACAAGCCACGTTACGTAGAGTCTTGATCATGAGTGTGAAACGTGCCACATTCATGAGCAAGATTCTATGGAACGAGTTAGGAATCATTAATTCTTTCATATCTATCATGTTTACAGTTGTCTCTATCTACCTTAACTCATGCTTTTATGTGATAGAATATGCCTCTTCGTCAAACCGACGCACGTAGAAATAATGATCAACCACCCTTACAAGCCAACCCTTTGATTGAGAATGTGTCTCATGCTAAGTTTTGAGCTGCTTTTCAAGCGTTGGCCCAAGTTATGACCGCCATTGTTTAGGGGAATCAACAGGGAAAGGTCCTACTTTAAGAGAATGGTAATTTAGCTGTAGCCCAATTTTAGGATATTATGAGGTTGAGTCTACCCGAGTTCTATGGGTCAAAGGTGGCTGAGGACCCATAACTCCTTATTGATGAGGTGAGAATGATAACTCAGATTATGTATATTACTAAAAAAAGAGTGTAGAGTTGGCATCCTATAGGTTGAAGGATCTAGCTTATAATTGAGTTACAATATGAAAGGATGGTAGGGGTGAGAATGTTGCATTTATGAGTTGGCAGGTGTCTTAGAATGCTTTTATGGATAGGTTATTTTTGTGTGAGATGAGGGACGCTAAGGTAGAGGAGTTCATGAATTTGAGGCTGGGCTCTATGACGGTAAATGAGTACTGCCTTAAGTTTATTTAGTTGTCTAAGTATGCTCCCAGGTTGTTATCTGATTCTAGATCTTGTATGAGCAAGTTTGTTACTGGAGTGTATGATTTGATAGTCACGGAGTGTAGGACTGCCATGCTAATTGGACATATGGATATTTCTAGGATGATGACTCATGCTCAACAGATTGAGGCAAAAAAATTAAAGGAAAGAGAGAAGAGGAATAAGAGATCTTGGACCGGATTGTTTACGCTTAGACAACCAAGGTTAAGAGGTGGAAGCCATTCACAGTTTTAAGGCCATTTATTAGTGCCTACACCATCTTTAGCTAGTGCCTCTGCACCCAAAACTAGGCAGGATCAATGGGGCAGGACTTTAAATTCCAAATCTCAAAACAGTGTAGTTAGGAGGCCCAACTTCCTAACATGTGCAAAGTATGGCAGAACCCATCTCAGTGAGTGTTTAATGGTCAAAAGGGTTGTTATGGGCATGGTAAGATGAGCAATAGATCAAGGAGTGCCCATATGCAAAGAAGGGAAGCAAAAATACTCATTATTAGGCACATGCTACTAATTCAGCTCCTCAGCCAGGCTGCCCAGTTCCTTCCTAGAGCGCATATTCCAGTATCGATGGCATTCAACTCCAGAATCAGTTCTATGTTTTACCATCCCATTAGGAGTAGGAGAGTTCACCAGATATATTTAATGGTATACTTCATACCTTTCACCTTAATGTTTATGTATTGTTAGATCCGGGATTAAGTTTCTATTATGTAACCCCTCTAGTAGTCGTAAATTATAGGAAAGGTCCTAAAAATCTAAGCCTTTCTCAGTTTCCACTCTGGTGGGAGTCAGTTATTGCTAGACAAATCTATAGGTAGTGTCCTATTACTTTCCTCCATAGGATTATATTAGCGGACCTAATAAATTTTGCAATGGTAGACTTCAATGTCATTCTAGGCATGGATTGACGCCATTCATGCTATGCGTCGATAGATTGTCGCACCTGTGTGGTGAAATTTTAGTTTTCTAATGAAGAAGATTTTTAGTGGAAGGGTAGTTCTGTATCTCCCAATAGTCATTTCATTTCTTATCTTAAGTCCAGAGAGTTAATATCAAAAGACTGTTTTTACCATTTAGTCTAAGTCAATGATACTAAGTCTGAAGTCCCAACAATTCAGTCAGTTCGAGTAGTAAATGAGTTTACAGAGTTTTTTCCCAAAGATCTTCCAGGGATACCTCCAGATAGAGAAATAGAGTTAGGTATCGATCTTCTTCCTAATACTCAACCCATCTCTATTCCTTAATACCGTATGGCTCCAGCTTTACTTAAAAAGTTAAAGGAGCATCTTAAAGATATCTTAGATAAAGGTTTTATCAGACCCAGTATTTCTCTGTAGGGTGCCCCGATCCTATTTATGAACAATAAAGATGGCACTCTCAGAATGTGTATAGATTATAATTAACTAAAAAAGGTCACCATTAGGAATAAATATTCTATTCATAGAATCGACAATTTTTTTATCAGCTCTAGGGTGCCAGGTAGTTCTCAAAGATTGGCTTTAGATTAGGATATAATCAATTAAAAGTTAGGGAGCAAGACATTTCTAAGGAGGTACGACCATTTTGAGTTTGTGGTTATGTCATTTGTACTAACAAACTTTCCTACAACCTTTATGGATTTGATGAACAGGGTCTTCAAGTAGTACTTAGACATGTTTGTCATTGTCTGTATAGATGACATATTAGTGTATTCCAGAAGTGAGGAAGACTATGCAGGTCACTTTATGATTGTACTAAAAACCCTCAAAGATCGTTAGTTGTATGTGAAGTTTGGTAAATGTTAATTTTGGTTCGAATTTGTTACCTTCTTGGGGCCTATTTTTTCAGGGGCTAGTATTCATGTAGATCCTCAAAAGATTGATGTAATTAAGACTAGCCTAGAACCATCACTCCATCTGATATAAAAGGCTTTTAGGATTTGGATGGGTACTACAAAAAATTTGTTGAAGGGTTTTCCTCTATAGCCATGCCATTAGCTAAGCTGACCCAAAAGAGAGTGAAGTTTATATGTTTAGGTAAGTGTGAGAAGAGTTTCCAGGAGTTGAAGGATAGATTGACTTTGTCTCTAGTGTTAGCTTTTCTAGAAAGGTTAGATGGATTTGTGGAGTATTGTGATACTTCTAGAGTGGGGTTAGGTTATGTGTTGATGCAGAATGGGATAGTGATAGCCTTTGCTTCAGGCAACTCAAGGATCATAAAAAGAATTACCCAACTCACGAATTGGAGTTGGCTGCCGTAGTGTTTTCTTTGAAAATGTGGAGGCATTACCTCTATGGTGTACATGTTGATGTTTTTACAGATTATAAGTCTTTAGTACGTATTTACTCTGTAAGAGTTGAATTCTCATAAGAGAAGGTGGTTAGAGTTATTGAAAGACTATAACATGAGCGTGCTTTATCATCCGGGTAAGGCTAATGTGGTGGCTAATGCACTAAGTAGGTTGTCCATAGGTAATGTGGCCCATGTGAAAGAGAAAGAGCGAGAATTAGCCAAAGAGGTACATAGATTAGCCTATTTGGGAGTCCGTTTGATTGACAATGATTATAGGGAGTAGTATTATATAATGGTTCAAAATCATTATTGGTAGTAGAAGTGAAAGAGAAGTAGTGAATTGATCCAAAATTTAGCCAGACATTGGAAGCAGTCTGACAGTAAAAAGTTGAGGTCTTCTCCCAAGAGTGAGATAGTGTACTCTGATATTAGGGTAGACTTTGTGTTTTAATTGTGGATGGGTTGAGAGAAAGGATATTAGCCAAGGACCATGGGTCAAGGTATTCTATTCATCCAGGTGCTACTAAGATATACCGATACCTACGAGAAATTTATTGGTAGAATGGGATAAAAAAGGACATAACAATGTTTGTGGTAAAATGTCCCAATTGCCAGTGAGTCAAGGTTGAACACTAGAGACTTGGAAGTATGATGCAAGAGAATAGTATCCCTACTTGGAAGTTGGAAATTCTGAATATAGATTTTATTATAGGATTGACTCGTTCAAGACATCAACATGACTCAATTTGGGTCAAAGTAGATCGAATGACTAAGTCAGCCTATTTTCTACATGTCAAGACTTCAGATACTGCAGAGGTTTATGCCCGAATGTATATCCGCGAGTTAGTAAGGCTTCATGGGATCCCTTTATCCATCATTTCAGACAAAGGCACATAGTCTACTTTACAGTTTTGGCAATCTTTTAAGAAAGGACTGGGTACAAAGGTCAAGCTTAGCACTGTTTTTCATTAGCAGACCGATAGTCAGGCTTAACGAATAATTCAGACGCTAAAAGACATTTTGAGGGCATGTGTTTTAGACTTCAAAGAAAGTTGGGATGACACTTGATGTTGATTGAGTTTGCTTATAATAACAATTATTATAATAGCATTCAGATGGCTCCGTTCGAAGCACTATATTGGAATAGGTATAAAGCACACATAGGATGGTTTGAGGTTGGAGAAGCGACATTGATTGGGATAGATTCTGTTCTTAAGGCTACGACTAAGGTTCAGTTGATTAAAGAAAGGTTAACGAGTACTTAGAGACATCAGTAGGCGATTGGGCATTCTTGAAGGCCTCTACTATGAAAGGAATAGTGAGATTTGGAAAGAAAGGGAAGTTGAGCCTTTAATTTGTTGGCCCGTACAAGATAGTAAAGCGTGTAGGAGAGATCGCTTATGAATTGAATCTTCCATCAGAGTTAGCTGCGGTTCATATAGTGTTTCATGTTTCAATGGTCAAGAAGTGCATTAGAAATTCGTCCTTAATAGATTCCCAAGAGAGTATTGGGGAAAAGTATAACTTGACTTATGAGGATATTCCATGGAGATACTTGATAAGCAAGCTTGAAAGGTAAGAAATAAGGAAGTGGCATCTGTGAAAGTCCTTTACAGAAACCAATTATTTGAAGGGGCCACCTAGGAAGCAGAAGCAGACATAATGGAAAAATATCCTCATATCTTTTATTCCAACTCAGTCCTTAGCAAAGGTTATAGTTATCGTTCAACTAAAATTTTTTTTGTTTAGGTCTGTCTAAGAGTTCTGAAGTTGTATCATTTGTTGTGTATGGTTGGAACCTTGAAATTGATGAAAGCATGTTTATTAGTTGCTATTTGTGTAATTGATCCTTTTCCACTCCTAAGTGATTCAACATTCGAGAATGAATGTTTTCAAGGGGGAGATATTGTAATACCCTATCTCAAAATAATTTTTGTCCATCACACATCTCACCTCTTGAGTCATATAAACAACATACGAGTCATAGGTGAGACTCATACTTATGATAGTATGGCATGGAGGGCTTTTTGTTAAAGGTACGAATCAACTCTTACAAGTTGCTAAGTAGGATATGAGTCATATGAAGCCGAGTCATAAGAATATCATTGTAGACTCCAAGAGATTCTGTCCAAGATACGAGCAGAGGGGGGATTGGAAGGGTGGTTCAGAATCGTATGAAGTTGATATCAGTTATTTATTGAACTTGTATGTTGATCACTGTGTACCCTCCTAGGTTTTGCCAAGCTTACAAGTCGCGAAGACCAGTTGTACCCTTGCATACGAGTCGGAAGATCAACTCGTATAGACTCGCGAGTACATTCTAAGAAGTTACGTTCATATGATTTTTAGTCTTTTACCCCTTATAACTTCCAACCCACGACATTTAAATCCAAAAGGAAGTTATTATTGTCCTTTATTCCATTAATTAAATAACACAAAAGCTTCCATTTCGTTCTTAAGAACAAGGTTATGGTTTTCCTCAAGATCATCTCCCAAGTCTCAAAAGTCAAAGTTTGCTTAATCAAGTCAAGAAATCTAAGGTATGTGGGGTTTATGGACAAGGAATTTTTTTCATCTTTGTGCCCAAAATCTATTTCAAAGTTGAAATTATATAAATTTCAATTAGGGTTTATACCCAAATTCTCTTACTTTGAGTTTATGATATTATCATGTGATTGAAGTATTAATGTGCATATATGTTCCCATTTATCTATGTTTTGACTTGAAGATTCTTTATTATGGGTTGAATATCATGAGTTTGATTTGATGTTTTGATTAAAGACTTCCAACTTAGTTTTGAGAATCATATTGTATCACAAGTTACATGAAAGCAAGCATGAGATTTAAGGTTTAAACATAAGCCTTAAGTTTACAAGCAAGATTTGATCTTTTGATCTAATGAAAAGAATTAAAATCACAAGTATTAACTTTGATTATGATTTATAGTAAAGAGATTCATAATTGGTTCTTAGTATACAAATCCTTATGTGATTTCTAAGGTAGATTTCCTAAAAGTATGAGAATATAAGTATTTTAGGAGTAGTATATAGCACCAAGATGGGAATGCGGATGAGCTATCCTAAATTCTCTGAAACTACAAGACAATGTAGGTTAAGCTTTTTTCCACTATGAATGAAGTTATGAATAATGATCACTAAGTTAAGGGTCTATTCTAATAAAAAGGGTAGGATAGCTCTCCCAATGCGGGTAAGACGTTGGACTCCATGATAGCTCATATGGTTTATGTCGGTTAGCAAAATCTCCCATAAGAAAAATTAAAAGTAAAGATTTTAGAAACTAAGTGTTATGGTTCACTAAGTTATTCATATGCTTCTTTATTGAAGATTTATGATCTTGTTGTCTTAAGTTTCCTCAAGCTCAAGGTGAGTCATTTACGTTTAGCATGCATCATTTGAAAGCTCATATATTTATACGGGTACTATTTTACTTATGAATTCACCCCCACAAGCTCCATGCATTCTAGAATTACTTATATACCTATACGTCTATGTGCTACTTTGTCTTATAATGTAGGTTCCCGTGCCCGTTTCTAGCAACACAATTGACTTTGGCATTATTACCTACATCCCAATATTTGGTGAGTCCTCATTATTCGAGGACCCTATCTTCTAGATGTGTGTTTTCTTTGATGGAAGTATCTTAGCCGTTGAATTTAGTTTCATATTCGGGTTTGCTGGGGTCTGTCGCAGTGTATCTTTAGTTGTTAGAAGAGGCTTGCCCGCTAGTGAATGTTATGTTTAAGTTGAAGAAGTTTGTGTAAGGATTTTTAAATTAATAATTTACTTTCATTTGTGAAATTTCTTATCTTTGGTATTCTTTATATTTTAGCCATCTTAATTACGTGAGTTTTGAGATGAAAAGATATCATGGGTCAGTTTGGGGCTATTTGTAGACCTGATCACCGTGTGACTTCAAGGAGGTATTCTTGGGGCGTTACAATTGGTGTCCAAGTTTGTGTGTCGATAGTGGATGATTGGACTAGGTTGACTTTGGAGTAGGCCCATTGCTTCAGATATTCCATCTATCCAGGTGTGATTATGGTGTATTGTGACTTGAGACAACACTACTAGTGCAGTGTTATGAGGAAAGATATAGCAAATTTTATGGCCGTTGCCTATGTTTTTAGCAGGTGAACACCGAGCATATGAGATCTAGTGGTTTGATTTAGAGGTTACATATTCCCTATTGGAGGTGGGAACGAATCACCATAGAATTTATAATCGGTTTGCTTTGTACATATCATGGTTCAGAAAAAGTGTCACGACTCGAGCTGAGGGCCTGACCGCGATGGGCATCTCGAACCATCAAGGCTTGAAAGACCCCTCTAACTCCCCAATCCACTAGTGATATTATCCGCTTTGGGCCCAGGCCTGCACGACTTTAAAACTCATCACTAGGGAGTAAGGATTTCTTACTTATATACCAGTATCCCTTCTGTGTTTTATCGATATGGGAATCGTTCCTAAGTTAGGGTGTTATATACACCTCACTGAGATTTGCCCCTCCAAATGGGATTCGTTTACACTCAGGACAGAGGTTTACCCCGCTTTATCGGAGTTTGCCTACACTCAGTTTGAACTCTATCCCACATTGATAGGGATGACATAGAAGCTGCTCTGATACCATTCTATTATGACCCAAGCTGAGGCCCTATTTGTGATGGGCATCTCGAACCATCAAGGCTCGAGAGACCCTTCTAACTCCCCAACCCACTAGAGATATTATCCGCTTTGGGCCCAGGCACACACGGTTTTAAAAAATGTCACTAGGGAGTAAGGCTTGCTTACTTATATACCCAGTATCCCTCTTGTGTTTTTGCTGATGTGGGACTTCTTCCTAAGTTGGGGTGTTACATACACCTCCCTTATGGACTCAGCATCCTCGTTGAGGTTTGCCCCACCGAATGGGATTTGCCTACACTCAGGGTTGAGGTTATCCCTACTTTATTGGGATTCATCTATACTTAGTTTGATCTTTATCCTAAATTGACAGGACTGACATAGGAGCGGCTCTGATACTATTCTGTTATGACTCAAGCTGAGGACCTGGCCGCGATAGGCATCTCAAACTATCAAGTCCTGAGAGACCCCTCTAACTCCTCAACCAACTAGTGATATTATTCGCTTTAGGCCCAGTCTTGTACAAATTTAAAATATGTCACTAGAAAGTAAGGCTTTCTTACTTATATACCCAGTATCCCTCTCGTATTTTACCGATGTGGGACTCGTTCCTTAGTTGGGCTGTTACACACTGTGTGGGTCATCATGGATTGATTAACCAAGTCTGCCCATTTTATTTTGGTTTGGGTTTCATTCATTGGTTAGAGGTTGACTCGTATCTACAGTTGTGAGATTATGTGTCTGCATGGTGTGCCAATGTCTATTATTTCAAATTAAGGTTCTATGTTCACGTATCACTTTTGGAAGACTTTTCAAGATAAGTTGGGTACTCGGGTTGATCTTAGCACAACATATCTCCCCCAAACTGGTGGCTAGTCAGAGTGGACTATCCTGGTTTTGGAGAATATGCTCCGCGGATGTGTGATGGATTTTGGTGGCCAGTTGGAGCGGCATTTTTCATTAGTAGAGTTTGGATATAATAATAGCTACGATTCACATATTGATATGGATACTTCTAAGAATTGTATGGTGGGTGTTGTAGCTCCCTAGTGGGTTGGTTTGATATTTTAAAGGTAAGACCCAGAAGTACGAATTGATTCATGTGTCTTTGGATGGAGTTTTGATCATTCAGGATAGACTTAAAGCAGTTCATAGTACGCAGAAGTGCTATCCAGACCGCAGACTTCGTGCCTTGAGATTTAGTATTATTGATCTTTTTTATCTTTGAGTTTTACCCATGAAGGGTGTAATGAGGTTTGGGAAGAGAGGCAAGCTTAGCCCCAGGTATATTGGTCCATTTGACATTCTTTGTACCGTTGTTTATGTGGCCTATGAGTTAGCTTTGCCTCTAGATTTATCAGCAGCTCCCAACTTTTTCATGTTTTTATGCTTTACCTCTATATTCCTGATGAGTCTTATGTAATTCTTTTGGAGTCGGTTCAGTTAGATGAGCGGTTGTCATTTGTTGAGGAGCTGATCTTCATTTTGGCTAAAGATGTTAGGCGGTTGTGCTCTAGAGTTATCCCTGTTGTTAAGGTTTAGGTGCAACATCAACCTATAGATAATTCTACTTGGGAGGTCCAGTCTAATATGTTTAGCTCCTATCCCCATCTCTTCGTTGATTCATGTATTTCGTTGCCTTAGTTCGACGACGAACTAGATTTTTAATAGTGAATGATGTTATGACCTGAAAATTTGATAAAATATGTGAAATTTGTGATTTTGTATGATTTGACTCTTTTACCCCTCCATGTAGTTGCATTGTGGTATTTTTGGGGTATGGGGGTGATTAGCACAGTTTTTGATGCATTTTGTTGGCTTTTGTGTGAAATTGTAATTTTTGGTGGCTTTGAGAGTCTTATTTTTGACTTATGTGGATATCTTTTGATTCGTACGATAGATGGCTGAATGAACTACGCCAAAAGATCCAAAATATAGATTTTAGGCTAGGTAGATCTTTGGTTCGAGTTTGATGCACCTAAGATTGTTTCGACCTGTTGGTCAAAAAGCTGGAAAATTAGAAATATGGGTTGGAACCCACATTTGATTGAAATGACCTCGGATGGAAAATATAACTTTGCCAGTAAGCCGGGTACATCAATTTTAGGGTGATAGCGTGTTGGTGTGATTTTACGGCTTTTAAGTCTCATTTTGACCCTGGGTTTGGAAAATTATAATTTTGGATATTGGAGGTCAACTTTGTGAAAACAATATTTTCTCCAAATTCTAATATTGGCATTGAGTCTGAATCATTCAATTTAGTGTGGTTGCATAGTTTGTTTGCGTATATCAGACTCTAAACGAATCCCGAGCACCCCACTGATGTTCGTGTTTGGAATTAAAAATCTGGTGTAAAAAATCTGCAATATAAAAATAACTTTTCCCCTCTTTTTTGCCCATTTTGCCGATTCTTTTATCTTTTCTCTTGAGAGTTAAACCCTAAAATAGTGTGAGAGCTTAAAAGTGAGGCTTGGAAAGCTAGACTAACATCTATTTCTATATTCTCTTACGGATTTAAGGTGATATTTCATCATTTTCGACTCTAATTTTTGATTACTTTCTCAAAACTTCAAAACATTGAGGACTTAATTTTAAACCCCAATTTCACCCCTTTTCACTTGAGTAATGTTCTCATCTTATAATTACTAGTTTCTCATCAATTTAACCTTCAAAACAACTTGGATTCTCGATTTTAAAACGGATTAAAAAAATTTTACCCGGTAAAGCTCAAATGACTTTTCTTTGATTTGAACCTCAGTTTAGACTCGATTTGACTTGGTTTTCAGTTGTAGATTTCTAAAAATATGGGAAACACGTTTTTGAAGTAAATTTATGATTTTTTCTTCTTTTTCAAAAATTTATTTTGGGGGTTCGTTTTGACCTGGAATGAAAAGTAGCCAATATGAGTTCGTTGGCTTTATTTTGATGCGTAGATTCTATATTTCTAGATTTTAGTCGATTTTAGGGTCGTTCGTAAGAAGTAAGGTCGTGGGTTCAATGTGTAGCAGATCGATTTTGGCATTCGAGATAGGTTATGGATTTAGTCTTTGGACTGGGTTGGGTAGTTAATTTGTATACCAAAATACATGTTAAAAGTGGAAACTAATCATAAAAAATTGCTCTCTATATGTGTGCCCGTGTGGGGGCCTATATGTGAGGTAATTATTGAATTTAGAAATTACGTGATATGTTTGATCGTGTGGGCTCTTATGTGATGTTGGTAGCCTAGAATATACATTAATAATTATATTGTGTTGTTAAAAATGCCTATTGTGGTACCTTTGGTGTATTGTGATATATTCATACTTTGTGGGCATATGAATCATGTGAAAATTCATGGATAGTGGAATAATGAGTGGATGTTGGCTCACGTAGCTGTGAAAATGTAACATTGTGGTTGGCTGTGGAAATACGTCACGTGGATTGGTTGTGGAAATACTTATTTCTATTGGCTGTGAACATTGCATCATCATCCTTATGTCATCACATACATCATTTCACTTGTTTGTTGTATTGCTTTATATATATTTGTTGTCATATATGTGTACTTGATTTTTTTCTGTTATTATGTATGTTCTCTGGAAACACTGAAAATGCTCGAAATACTAGAAACACTAAATATAATAGAAATACTGGATATTTTTCTCAGATATTAGATATTATAGACCTTATACGAAGGATCATGGTGGAGAAGAGTAATGGATATTAATGGTATTTGGATTAACGAATCCCCCTTGGGTCCTGCATTGGGAAGGCTTGCCTTTGTAGGTGTCGACAAGGTGGTATAAAGGTTGATGAACCCTTCATGTGTCCCACATCGAGAAGGCCTGCCACTGTGGGTGTATACAGAGGTTGTGCGATAACCTCGTGCATCATCATCATCATCATCAACAACCACAACTGCTGTAGTAACAACATCATCATCTTATACATTATACTTCCTTTATTATATTGATGTTGTGATTGAATTTTGATATTGACTTGTTATATGTCTACTGGCTCTATATCCTATTATTTATACTTTACCATATTATATATACATGTTCTTCCTTGTTTCTACTTGAATGTGATATAATGTATACTTGTGTTCCACTTGCTCCGTTGTTGTTATATTTGTTATATATTAGAACTATTAGTGCAAGTGGTGTGGGCTAATATTATTGGCTTTTCTGATTGTAGGTGACGTGCCATTAGTGTGTATTTTGTGTACTTAATTTTCTACTTTGCTCGATCGACCTATGATACCTACTGAGTACAAGTGACTGGATTCACTCCTACTATACCCTTCTAGTACAGATTGAGGTTCAGGTGTGCCCCACATTGCTTGACTCATGCAATTGTTGAAGCTTCCAACTTAGTTGATGATTTTCAGGCATCCAAATGTCCTTTGCTACCTTTCTTTATAGACTATGTTTTTACTTTCATTTCAGAGATAGAGTTTCCCTTATATTTAGACATCTTATGTATTTTCTTGGATTAGAGTTGTATTTAGATATGTTCTTATACTGTTGACACCAATTTTTAAGAGTTATGGTTTCATTATTATGTTTCTTTCTGCATTTATTATACTTACATGGTTTGGCTTCATTCTAGAATCCTTACCTTAGGGTATTTCTGTCTTTTCCTATTTTTGTATCAGCTTGGGTGATAGGCTTACTTGTCAAGATATACAACGACAAGTTCCGTAGTGACCCTCATTTTTGGGTCGTGGCATATATCTTTTGCTTCATTCTACTATTGTACATAGACTCTCTACTTATGTATGGCACTTTCATCCCTGGTTACTGGTAGACTATGATAGCTTATCCTCATTGCTTTATTAGCATTATTATGTTTCATTTCTTAGAGAGTTTATTGTTATAAATATTCTTTCTTTGCATCATCTTTGGAGCTCGGATGGCTGATGTCTATAAAGTACCTCATATTGGTACTCATACTACACTTCTGCACCTTATAGATCATCGTACGAGTTCTTGTAGTTGACGTGTGCATCATGCTAAACTGTCAAATTAGAGATTTCGAGTGAACTCTTAGCGTTCAAAATTGATCCCACTCTCTCTTAGTTATTGAATTGATCATTATTTTGCATTTTGGAGATAGTCCTATATATTTGTGTTATACTTACCTTGTACTCTTATTTTGCAAAAAGTTCTTATACTGACTTCATGAAGTTTGGTGGTTACTTCTCTTTTTGGTCTCTTAATTAGATTCGTTTTACAATGTTTTCTCCTTTTTGTCTTTTTAAGTTTTTACTCATTGTTTTGGATAATGGTTTAGCTTTACCAACTGTTCGGTTTTGAAAGGTACCATCATAACTTGAAAAATTTGGTCGTGACAGGTTTATATCGGAAGGTATTGCCATTTCATAGAATTCCATATAATTGCATTTGCATCATTTATACCAAGTATGGTCAAAATTTAAGATAGAATGCGATTTTTATTGTTATTGACATGTTGGGACTTTTCTATTTATAGGGTTATTTTAGTATTCTTTACCCGATTTAGTTTTCTACTAAAGCTTGTTGGGCTTATGATGCCTACTAAGTACAAGTGAACCATACTCACTCCTACTTCCCTACATTCTTTTGTGCAAATCCTATTTTGAGTGACCCTAAAGATAAAGATCTTGCATTTTTTAGGCATTTCAAATTTATTGGAAGCTTCATGGTTTGGGTTATTCTAGGCTTTAGATATCTTACTTCCGTATTCTATTTATTTTCAGACAATTTTGTGCTTATTCGTCATTCAATATATACAGTCCCTCTTGTACTTATAACAACTTAGTTTTGAGTTTCTTGTAGTTGGTTTTGGGTTAAAATTTTCTTGTATGATTTTGAGGATACATTGATTTGTTATTATTATTATTATCATCTTAATTTTTCCTTCTTTGGTTTGTATCATTAATTTTTCTATGTTTATATTCTAATTTATTGAGTCGAGGCTCACCTAAAATGGTCGGGTTTGAGTTGGTCCCAATCCATGAGATTTGGGTTGTGACACAAAGTCTCCACTTTTGATTTGAACCATGATTTTCAATTTAGTAGGTTCATTTGATAGTATCCATTCTTAGGTTTAACAAAAGCAAAATTCTTACATGACATTAGCATAATCTTCCATGATCATTAAGCGAATTAGAAAATTTCTATCTAGTAAGAACACTACCCTATCTCACATTCATAGTTTATCTAGCATTGGTAACAGCCAATTTTACATCTTTCTACTAGTTTTGATCATTGCTACAAGAATGTTTTCTATCCCGGCAAACTAAAGATTATCTTGTAGGTTCATGATTTCAACTTCTTTCTAATGTCAAACAATGATGGGTTTTCTAGGCGCATAGGTTAATGTTTGGATATGAACATGGTTTTTCTTGTTTTTTTACTTTAATAGTGTTGGCTCACCACCTGGTAATGGTGGAAAACCATGAATGAAGATTATCGCGGTTTATGCTATAGTTTATCTAGGATTTAGGGTTTCCTAGAGAGCTTTAGATTATTCTTTAGATTAAGTTACCGAATTTTGAAAACATAATAATAGTGGGAAAGTTTTGAATTTTTAGAATGCTTTTATTATTTATTAAATGTCTTTTAAAATTAATATTTTCATTAGTAATGGTAGTTTATGATGTACTTTATGCATTAAAATATCAAGCTGCCAATGGCAGCATGATAAAAGTGCAATGTTTATAGGTTAAATTTTATCACTAGGTTATATGTTCAAACATGATAATATTGGATAATTAAAACAAATTTCAAAAATTGTTCATAATTTATGAGAAGTGCACTGTTAATAATGACAATTAAACCATCCTTCATCAATAAAAATCAATATAGCAAAGCCACATAAGCAAATGAACATAATTATATCATAAAATCTAATCAAAATTTCTACTTTTATATTAATTGGGTATTTTTGTTTAACAATGTATCTCCATCAGTGCCACTACTTTCATACTGAGGCGTAGCAACCTGATCATTGATCGGCCTAATTTGTTTGCCTTAATCTGAAAAGAAGAAAGTCTTGTAAGTATTTCTGAGTCATTTACAATTCCTAAATTTTTCATATTAATGACTAAAATAACACCACCACTAGCAAGAACAATAGAAAGAACTCATTTCATTTGCTCTCACTCTTCATAATTTTAGTAGAGAATATTTTATCAAAGCTATAGAAGTATCTTGTTCATAGTTTTATTTTTAAAAGGGGAAAAACAACTGCTTTACATTGTGTACCAACATAAAATATCAAATAGACAATTCGTTTACCTGATTATCTATCAGTCATTCTAATTATTTTCTCAATTAATACAAAATTCAACTTAGATGAACGTAAGAAATAGATAACAAAAATATCTTTGTTAAAATTCTAGAAAGACTGGCTTATTCAAATCCTCGCCAACTTTATCTCCATGTATGGTAGCTTCTAAACCTCCAACACCCGTAAAAACTAGGAAGCAACAAAATACAACTACAATTTAGATGTAAAAAAGTTGAAATTATTTTAAACTTGTTCATTGATCATGTAATTTACTAATTTTTTTCAAACTAAAATCACTCGCATAATAAACAAAACAAAAAAAAATATTACGATTTCTTCGTATTAAATATAAAATAATACTAATCATGATAGAAAACTGAAATATATGATAAATTAAAAGGAGGATTCGGATTGATATAGGTAGAGAAAACCTATTAGCATCATTCAATTTCTGTCGCTTAATATAAACTCTGGCTTGCTTTTTTGATCGATATGTTATGCCATTTGGTGCCTTGTAGGACTACATGTTGAAAATATAAAATGAATAAATCAAATATAACTCACATATCTTGTATAGACTGTTGTGAGAAGGTTTAAATTATGTGTCTCAATGTATTTAGGTGTATTTATTCTAATTACACTAGGGAAGGAAAAATGAGAAGGAAATTCTATGATGCTAATTGTGTCCGATCCTTCACCTAATTACGGTAATTACATGGGAAGACTGTCAAGTAACATTATCCTTAATCACGCGGCTATGTGAATTAGATTTGAGCTCAACAACTAAACCGTTAAATTTGTGGTGATAATTATCAAATTTAATAATGAAATAATCAAAGTTAAATTTTTTAAATTGAAAGTTATGAAATATGAGTTGGACTAATGATGTGTTGAACATTTTTGGGTCATTTTGTTTGAAGAAAATTTATAAATAAATTACATGAAAAGGATTAATGTAGGAATTTCTAATACATGAATTACTTTTTATTGGGTGTTTAGTTCATTGCACAAATAAATATAAGATATCATTTAAAATGTTTGTCTATTGTGTGTTAGGTTCATTGCACTAAACTTAGATATATAAGATAAAATTTAAAATATTTTTCTATTTTAAAATTAAACAACAAAGAACTTACAATTACACAATGAATGTCTGACATTGGACAATCGAGATTTATTTTAATGACACTTTATGGTACGACCCGACCGGGGGCCTTTTCATAATGGGCATTCCAAGTTCGATAGGGATTGGAGACCACCCCCGTTACCCAACCCAACATCCAGCCGCTTGCCATGAGTTGACTGAATTTTGAGCATGTAGCAAGATAGTACAACAGCTCACGTGAAAACTCAGGGACAAGATCACAACCGTGAATGACCCAACCGAGTCCAACCATCCCATACCAATAATCCAACCATACCAAACCACACCAGACCATACCAAATGAATTCCAAAACATAATATAATTGAGTTCAAAGAAATAACATAATTAATCTATAAATAAAATATGATAGAATAGTGAGAAATTATGTCTGATAATGCCAGCCTTCCAGCTTATTCCATTGCCAAGTCTGACACCAATAGCGATCCCATCCATTCCAACACATAGTAGTACCACAAAGTCTCTAAGCAAAAGAGTAATAAAATTTGGTTAGGATATGCCCCCAACTATGGCAAAAACCAATATCCAAAATAATATCAAAGTGTAAAAAAATATCCATAACATAAAATGGAGCATTCCAAAAGGATGGAAGCCCACCAGTTCAGCCTAAATATTGCCCCTAAGTTAGTCACTATGTAGGAGGAGTAGAACGGTCGGTTCCTGCATAGCGTTGGTATACATCTTCCAGTAGACTGGTTAGCGGGTGAACGCCAACATTATCATAGGATAAGGATAAAATAATGCAATTAATAAAACCAAGTAAAACCATCCATATGCACATAACTAAACACAGACACACACACACACACACACACATATATATATATAAAACCATGTCGGGAAAGGGGACCGGGTATAACATGCCTTTAAAACCTTTACCTGGGCTGTGTAGCTTTGTTTTCCTAAACCAAGCACAGGCTATATGGGTTTAGCTCCCCCTGCTGAAAGCCCTCAGTGCGTGTAGCCACCCGTCCATTAAAAATACTCAATGCAATGAAAATATGCTTATAGGGATTTTGTCAAACACATTGGTGGCATCATATAACCAAAACCAATTCCAATTACTATTAAACCATTCCCATGCAATCTAATTATCCAAAACCACTTTTAATGCACATAAAGCATAATTAAAACCATGGAAAACCATAACTACTCATTTAATATCAAAACTTCTAATTCAGATTTGAAAACCAAAATCATACAATCAATGAAGTTTTGAAAACATTTATAAAAAACATGCTTCTAGTTATAACTAACAATAAGGGAAGAGAACATGCCTTAAACCAAGATGATGATGGAATGAAATCACCAAGACAATCCCCATGCCAATTCTTTAGTTGAAAACCTGTCTTCCCTTGCCCAAAAGCTTTTGAGAGCATTTTAGAGTGTTTAGAAGAGTTTCTATGTGTTAATGAATAGAATAATAGGCTGAATAACCTTCCAAGTAGGTTAGAAGTCGTGGGACCTTATTAGGATAAGTGGTGAAATATCAAGAATACCCCTACTTAAGTTGCATCAAAATCCCATCATAGGGATATGACTGACCCTCATTAGTCGTACCCTTCCAATACGAGTGATTGTAATGATCCGAAATCGCCTTCCGGGACGTCACACGGTGCTTGAGGCTATAAGTAGCCCCAAGCTAACCCTTAGAGCTGATTTCTACGCAAAAACACCCAATTCAAGATAAGGATAGACTTAAACACTCGCGTAGCCATATCACAAGAAAGGAAATAAGAAAGGATAATTGGTTCATATGACCACAACATAGAGAAATCTCAATAAAACTACAATACTGATCCCTCTCAATATATCATAAGTCTGATACTAGTCTGACAAAGCGAAAATCTAGAGAGCCATTGGGACAGGCCCCAACTGACTCAAAATGGACTGAAAAAAAACATAGTCTCTCAAGCACAGTAAATATCTAAAGATCGGTCCTCGAACTAGGAGGACTCACCACTGTAGAAAATGTAGGCAAGGTGCTCAGAGAATCATGGGTGAGACTGGGACTGAGTACCTGAACCTACATTATAAGACAGTGTAGCATATAGACATATATGTGGATCAGTACTTTGGAATGTACTGAGTATGTGGGGGTGCATGCATATGTATAAAGTAGTAACGATATTTTCTTCAATCAAATCATGTATACATAATGAGATGACTGACATGGCTTGAACAAGTATAAAATATAAAACTCATAAGTCAGGTAGAATGAAGCATGTACCACAGTCTTGTGAGTCATCATTATTTAACTTAAAAATCGGAAACCTTCTCTTACTCTAAATGCCCAAAGGCTAAGGGATTTTAAACCACACTTTCAAGTCATGCATATATCTTAACAGAGTAAAAATTCTTATGCTCAAAACTTTACATTCGTTTAGAAACTCATATAATTGGAATTCAAAATCATAAAACTTGAAAACATACTTGGAGGCATTTCATTCACTTTAGAAAATATCTTATGTCAAATCAATACCTTGATTAGGGAATATCTTTGTAATTCAACCATTTAGAAAAATAGCTTATAGGGAAGGAAAATAAGCATTTAATTTCGGAGTTCGAAAGGCAAGGGAGGTTCTCATAACCGACATAAACCATGTGAGCTACATGGAGTCCAACGTTTTATCCTCCTAAGGAAGAGACCCCACATTGGGGAGGAGCGTCATACTCTTGCCAGGGAGTATAACCTAGTTCTAGTGATCACTAAACAAAAATTGGCCTCAGGCCCACTCATAATCATAATATAATCAACCTCAGGCTCACATCGTATGGTGGCACATAGTTTTTGGGGTAAGAAATTGTAGTAGCTTACCCGCTCGGTGCTAAATACTACTTCCTTTAGATTACCTGCACTCATCTCATAAAAATCTACTTTTAGAACAATCTCATGGTTCACCATGAACCCATTAATCAAATCAATAATCTCGTATAGTAAAGTGGATTTCAAAGCTTTCAGATCATTAGGTCAATTCAATTTTCAACCATCTCAAAATACTCAAATCATGGGTGCTTATAACACGAGAGTTCATAATCTCATAAGTCTCGAATAGGGATTACTAACCCATAGTTCAATTTCAAGTTAAAGCTTATCAAAAGCATAATATATAGCATATAGATTCATAAATCATGTGGAAATCTAAAAATTTCAGCAATTCATCTCAAAATCTCAATGTAGTCATATACTTCAATATCTCAACATTTCAAATATAAATTTCTCAAGGAGTAAAGTCATGGGGTTTATCCAGTTATAAAAACTCAAGAAAACATGTAGAAATCATGCCATTTAACTCTCAATTCATGAGAAATATCAACATAATGCATTCAATAAATATGGGTGAAAACCCCAATTCAAACTCATGTAAAAACCCCATAATTTCAGCAAAATCATGATGTAAATAAATATTTTGGGCACAAGGGTAAAAGGGTTACCCAAGTTCAAAACCCCACATACCTTGAATTTGAAGCTTTAGAAGAACTCTCACTTTTGGAACTCTACTCTTGCTCTAGAATGAGGGTTCTTGAGACCCTTCACTTGGGAACCTAGAATCTTAACTCAGTTTAGAAAATCCTTGGTGGATTCTTGAGATTCTTGGAAGAGGTTTTGAGTATTTAGGGTTCTTGTTGAGAGAAAATTTGATAAAACCCTTATAGGATGCTTGCTAAATGCCCTATAGGTTTGGAAAAAATCCAAAATACCCCTTTAATCATCTGTGAGAAATTGGAAAAATTGAACTGGAACCCGATTTTGCTGGCCTCCATGACACGCCACTAATCGCGGAATCCCACTGGAAATTGACAATTTCTAAATTCACCCTCTCCGCGATGCGCTAGGCATTCAAACAATGTAGTTTTCTAACGAAGGCTTAAATTGGCCATAACTTCTTACCCGAGTGTCCGATTTGAGAAAATCTTATATCGATGGAAAGCTTATCAGATTTCCCACGTGATAAAAAGTGTAAATTAGGGAAATTCTATATGGTTAACATGTTACTAACTTAGGAAGACACTTTTCAATCTCTTAGCATTGGAAACACACCTCACTCGACACGCCCTAAGGCTCACACTACGAGGGAACTTAGCGGTAACTTACACTGGTACCCTCCACTCGTATTCTAGCCTTAGCCTTTGGATCCAACACTTCCTAACGTATGAATCATCCAACTAAGTCGTATCCAAAGCATACAATCCATACCCTTCTTTCGTATCCCTGGTAGATTTAAACCTAAGGAAGATTTAGACACTGTCCACCATATGAGTACTTGCTACAACTTGTGCCCTGGGTTACAGCTCATAGTGAGTCACTCATACTCAGATCCAACCTAAGTAACCAAGTATAATATTAATTTAAGGAGACAAATAATTCATGACCATCAATACGACTCGTACCCTTAAGTCCTATCCATTCTAGTAACCAAAATCTATCTCACTAACCAACACTGGTCAGCATATGACTGAACCTTACTATTCGTACCCCAACATACGACTCATACCCATAAGTCATATTGGGTCCATAGATCAAAATTCTAGGAAATTTTCTAAGGCCCAGAAACCAAGGTGTTTCAATCTCCCTCACTCAAAACATTTATCCCCGAATAAAGGATAAGGTAGGGGTAACCACATGCATGAGTCATTTGCATTATCAAATATATTTACAGTCTCTAACAAAGTTTGAACACATAGAGGCAAGGAAATTAATCTTTCCTTTAACAAACTCTGAAAATAAAGATGTGTTGAAGACACATACCTTCCACATGAATCCCGAGAGTATAAAACAAATTCGGATATTTTGACTTTATGTCCTCCTCCGCCTCCCCAGTAGCTTCTTCCACCTTTTGGTTCTGCCAAAAAACCTTAATCGAATCCATATCCTTGGTTTCCAACCAACAAACCGGCCTATCTAAGAGCTCAACTGGGATTTCTTCATATGACAATGAATCCGAGATTCCTAATCTTTCCAAAGGAACAACCTATTAGGGACTGAGCTTCCCCTTCTTACCAATCCCCATTACTTCCTTCATGGGAGATACCCTAAGAAAAACCTATCCCCAACCTCAAACTCCAAGTCTTTATGCCTAACATCTGCATAGGACTTTTGGTAACTTTGGGAAGCATTAAGCCTCTCCTGAATCACCTTCATCTTCTCCATAGACTGGTAAACCAAGTCGGGAATAAATATGTTTGCGTCACCAAGCTCAAACCAACCAATAGAAGATCTACACCTTCTCCCATACAATGCCTTATAAGGGGCCATACTAGTACCAAAATAATAGCTATTGTTGTAAGCATACTCCACCAAAGATGGATGATCATCCCAATTGGCACCATAATCAATCACACATGCTTGAAGCATATCCTCCAATGTCTGAATAGTTTACTCAGCTTGACCATCCATCTGCGGATGGAAAGCAGTACTCAGACTAACCTTAGTCCCCAACCTTCTCTGAAAAAATCACCAGAAGTGAGATGTAAACTGCGTGCCACGATCAGAAATAATCAAAATAGGAACTCCATGCAACTTTATAATCTCCTGAAGATACATCTTTGCATAATCCTCCACTGAGAAGGTAGTCCACACTAGCAAAAAATGTGCAGACTTAGTCGTTCTATCCACGATGACTCAAATTGAATCATATTGATTCCAAGATCGAGGAAGACCGGTAACAAAGTCCATATTGATCACTTCCTATTTCCACTCGAGCAAATCAATTTCTTGATATAGCCCCTCTGGCCTTATGTGCTCAACATTAACATGTTGACACACCATGCACTTGGCCACAAAATCAGCCACAACCTTCTTCATGCCATTCCACCAATAGATCTCCTTGAGATCATGATACATCTTAGTCAAGATGGGATGAAAGACATAGTGCGACCCATGTGCCTTAGCCAAAGTCCTTTGCCTATCGACATCAGGAACACACAACCTCCCTTGGTACCATAAAGTACTATCACCACTAATCTAAAAACTAATACCTTTTTCCTACCAATGTCACTCTTGATCTTCATCAAGATAGGATCTAGAACTTGCTTCTCCTTAGTCTCCTCATCAAGAGACAATCAAAGCACTTTTTTTATTATCACACCACCATCCTTGGAGTTCAAGAGGTGAACTCCAAGATTGGCCAAGTGGTGAGTATCCTTCACCAATTCCCTCTTTTCGTTATCCATATGATCCAAAATCCCCATGGATAACCTTCTAGGAGCATCAATAACTATATTAGCCTTACCTCGGTGGTAGTAAAGACTCATACATCGCCCTTAAGAAGATCGAGCCACCTCCTCTGCCTGAGATTAAGATTTTTATGGGTGAATACATACAATAGATTGTTCTGATCAGAAAAGATATCCACGTGCACACCATAGAAATAATGCCACCATATTTTCAAAGCAAACACCCCACCAGCTCTAAATTATAAATTGGATAATTTCTCTTATGTACCTTTAGCTTCCTGGAAGCATCGATAATTGGCTTTCCATGCTGCATCAAAACACAACCAAGACCTACCCGAGATGTATCACAATAAACTATGAGCCCATCATAACCTTTCGACAAAGACAGAATTAGAGCCGAAGTCAACTTACACTTTAATTTCTCGAAACTCCTTTCACAAGCATTTGATTAAGAAAATTTGACCTTATTTTGAGTTAACTTAGTCAAATTAGAAACTATTGATGAAAAGCTCTCCTCAAACCACTTATAATACCTGGATAAACCCAAGAAACTCCAAATGTCAGATGGTGTCGTGGGTCTAGGACACCTATTCACTACAACAACCTTTTACGGAACCACCATGATCCCTTCACTAGAAATAATCAGACCCAAGAAAGTTGTGGCATTCAACCAAAACTCATATTTGGAGAACTTGGCATAAAATTGCTTTACCTTTAAGGTTTGGGACACCACACGAAGGTGATTAGCATAATCCACCTCACTCTTTGAATAAACCGGAATGTCATCAATAAACACAATAATGAAAAAAACCAAATACTAATGAAAAATCCTATTTATCAAATCCATAAATACCGCCGGAGCATTAGTCAACCCAAATGACATTACCAAAAACTCATAGAACCCATACTCACTACAAAAAGGTGTCTTAGGGATATTCACCTCCTTAATCTTTAGCTGATAGTACCTAGACCAAAGATCTATCTTAGAAAAGAACTTGGCACCTTGAAACTTGTCGAACAAATCATCTATCCTTGGAATAAGATACTTATTCTTGACCATCACCTTGTTCAACTGCCTATAGTCAATGCACACCCGAAGGGAACCATCCTTCTTGCGCACAAACAAAACTGGTGCACCCCATGGGGATATACTAGGACAAATAAAACCCTTATCCAGAAGATCCATAAAATTCTCCTTGAGTTCCCTCAACTCAGCTGGAGCCATTCCACATGGAGGAAAATAAATTGGATGAGTTTTCAAAACTAGAGCAATACCAAACTCTATTTCCCTATCTAAAGGAACACCTGGAAGATCATCTAGAAAGACCTTTGGAACCTCAATAACTACTGGAATTGACTAGAAAAATAACCCTTTGAGTTAGAATATTTAACCTAAACTAAGTGACAGAGACAACCTTTAGAGATTAACCTCTGATCTATAAGATAAGAAATATATCTCCCCCTAGGAGCTAAAGAACCACCCTCAAATTCAATAACTGGCTCACTAGGTAACCTAAAGATAGTCCTATGGGTATGACAATTCAAGGATATGTAACAAGAGTGCAACCAATCCATACACAGGATGACATTGAAATCCACCATATCTAACTCAAATAGATCCACCAAGGTTTTCTTGCTATGAATAGATACCATACCCCCTATAGACTCTCTTAGCAAAAACCAAGTCACATATTAAGATAGAAATAGAAAGGGATCTGAAATAACTTCCGAATTTAAACCAAAAGATACAGCTATATAAGGAGTCACATAGGAGAGAATAGACCTTGGATCAAGAAAATAATATAAGTCATAAGAGAAAAGTTATAACATACTAGTAATGACATTAGGTGATACCTTGGATTCTTGTCGGGAAGCTAAAACTGTAATACCCTCGCTTTTTTTAGCTCAAAAATCATCTCAACGATGTTAGAACTTTCTTCAAAATAAGAATTCATTATTATACACGTGGAATTTCCATAATTTTTACTTCTTATCACGTGGTAAATTGAATAAGATTTTCATTGATATATAATTCACCCAAATCTGACACCCAGGCGAAGAGTTAGAGACTTCCTAGTGAGACAGTGTTTGACCTGAGCCTTCAGCGCGTCGCAGAGATAGCTCAAATGACAATTGTCAAATTCCAGTGTTGCTCCATGATACTGGCATGTCACGCCAAACTTCCAGGTTGTATACAAGGTGGCAACACGATAGCTCCATGTCTCACCACCGTGCAGTTTCCTAATTATCAATTTTCAGTGACACAGCGCGATAACGCTGCATTGCACCAAGGGCCCAATTCGGGAAATTTTACTGAAAATTAAATTATGTGTCCAGGGTTAAAAGGGTTAATTTTCCCCCTACATAAGCTTCCAAGAACGGGATTTAGCCCTTATTCAAACAAAATATTGATGTTTTTCTCAAATACTCCCAAGAACTCAAGCTAGGATTTTCATAAAAGGTCTAATTTCAAGAAGGTTTCACCATTAATCTTCACGAAATCACAATCTAAGGTATGCATAGTGTTCATTCATAGACTCCTTTTGTCCATGAAATCCAAAAATACTTTTTAACTACAAGTTATGGATTTTCTTTCATGCTTTGAATGTTCTCTTTCATGTTGATAAATAAGGAATTGATTTTTATTCCATGATTCGATGATAAATTCCATGTGGCTTGATTAGTATAGATAAAGATTTACGAAATCTCATGACTAAAACCTTGTCTGATGGAATTCAAATTGAAGCATGATGTTTAATTGTTGTATAATGTGCTTTACATATACTATGCATACAATATGTTTGATTAAATGCCTAGATGAAGAAAAATTGTCTAACTAGGATGATATCATGAAATCCCCATGTATGTACAAATTTATGACTATTTCATGTTTTATGAAAGGCTCCTATGAATGTAGTATGTATTATGATGTTAGTCAAGTCTTTAGGTAAATCATGCTACGTTAGTTTTCTTCTATCGAGTCATGGGGGTACTTGTACCAGAAATATTAGCTATGTGCCTAGATCTATTTCATATTTTCACGATACTCTCAGTCAAGATATGAACTCTTAGACTTCAGATAGTCTTATGACTCAGGAAAAATCTCCATAATCTCATGACTCAGTCAGTTGTCAGGTATCAGTAGTATTTTGTCAGCCACGGAAATTCAATGACTCAGTCCATGCTTAGTTCAGTTTAGTAAATCATGTTCAGTGTCCATTCAGATAGGAGTAGAAATTATCACTGAGTGAACCTAAAGATGGGGACTCACCTATTATATGAGGATGTGATTCCTTGAAGTAAATCTTGCATTTCAGAACTATGTAGCCATCATAGGTTGAGACATCGTAGCCTACTATATGAGGGTAGATGAGATGGCTTAACCAGTTATATGAGGGTTCCCACCATTCTCTCTAGAGTTACCTGTTATATGAGGGTTATTCATATGTTATCCTTACCAGTGGCGCAGTATTGACACCCTTCCAATCAGGGCATAGATTGGACCCCAGTTCAACTATTATAGCACTTTTGGGACATGTCGGTTAGATACTACTTTCCAAAGTTTCATGTTACAAAATCAGGACTATCAGATACAGTCAATCAGTCTCAGTAATAGAACTCAGATAGTTCTTCATATTTCAGGACTGTCAGATATAATTAACTCAGTTACAGTACAAAACTCAGATAGTTCCATCAGATTCAAGACTGTCAGCTAAAGTTACCCATATTATCAGTCATACTCAGATACAATCATTTATGTTATCAGTCATGTCATGTTATCAGTATTCAAATTCAGTAATCATGCCATCACGTTGTCAGTTACAGTTACGTATTTATGTTTGCATTTTCACATTTAGTTAGACAGTCAGTTAGCATTAGCATGCATGTGAACCCTTGCATATAGCCTACCTCACATATATACTCAGTACATTTCATTGTATTGATGCATTCGTGCTATGGTGCTTTCTTTTTATGTTACACCATAGGTTCAGAGACACAAGTTTTAGATCAGCAGTAGATTCTAGATTAAGCAGTCAAAGTAGAAGTGAGTCCTTATCCTTCGAGTACATAATGATTTTCTAGTATCTCATTGATTAGCTTATTAGTTGGATTAGTTGGGGACATGTCCCATCAACTTCTTATTCAGATTCTTCAGACAGTAGAGACTTTCAGACTATATGCAGACTAGATATAGACTAGATACAGACTATCATGTTTTAGATTTCAGTTTTGTTTTAGGTATTCTATTACCCCACACAGATGTTACATTATTCAGTTATGTTCATGATCGAACCTTATGGCCTTTCAGTGCATGTTTCTACATTATTATGTTATCTTATGTAGTATATTGGTATAGATATCAGTCATGGGTTAGATTGTGGTCCTCAGGGTCATAAGCACTGTGTAGCATTCCTGTTCAGCAAATTGGGCTGTTACAAAAGCATACAACCTATTTTGGGCAACACTAGAACTAGGAGTAGTAACAAAAGTAAATGCAATACCACCAAGTGTAAGAGTAGAAGATAAAGCCACAGGAATCTATTTCTCCCCCATAGCAACCTTATTAACCAGATAATACCTAAGTTGAAGGCCTGTCTCGCCATACCTAAAGCATTTGTCCCTTCCTTTATCGCAATAATCCTGGTGAGAACGACAACAAAATTGAAAAAAGGGCATGGAGAAACTTATTGACCTCTGTTTTCCTGAGATTGGGCACCTTGTGCTTGGAAATTTTCACCACATTGATGATGCCTGCCGCTCACCTGGTAAGGAGTACTAGCAGAAGAGTCAGAACGAAAACTCCCCCACTTCTTTTTTGCCACTTTCCACCATCTTTTACACCCTAAGACTGAGCACCTCCCTGATCAGAAAACCTGCTTCTTTTACCCTGTCTATCCCTAAACTTCATCTCCTTCTTCTTTTCATCCTCCATTAGCTGTATGTGAATAGTTAACCTAGAGATATCTATATCCTTAATCAGCAAAGCAGTCTTGCTTTCCAAAATCAGATCGCGATTCAACCCAGAAGTGACCTTCCTCATACTTGCCCACATATCGGCTATTAAATCAGGAGTATCCTTGACAATTGGTGAAACTTCAAGGCATATTCCTTAACAGATATCCTCCTTTGCTTGAGGTTCACAAACTCCTCCATCTTTGCTTCCCTCAACTCTTAGGGAAAGAACCAATTTAAAATGGCCTTAGAAAAAGTATCCCACAAGACTGATTCTACCACATAACCCCTATCCTTGTTCCACTCTTCTTACCACTGATATGTAACCTCTTTGAGCTGATAAACTACAAAGTTTACCCCTTTCACATTGGTAGCCTACATTAACCGAAATATCTTTTTCATTTCATCCAAGAAGCCCTGTAGATCCTCCTCCATATTCACTATAGAAAAAGTGGGATGTCCTAATTTCATAAATTGGACAACACTTGTGGCCTTAGTAGGCAAAGCACTAGTTACACCTCGCTTAGCCTGAGCAGTGACCATTAGAGCGATAACATGAATTGACTAACAGAATTCTACATTAGTCACCTCACCTCAAGGAGGACTAGTAGAAATCGGTGGAACTCCAAAACTATCAGGGAAAGGAACGTAAGATCAAAGATGGACCATAGAATTAGGATACACCCCTTCAGCATTACCCCCCAGATAGGACAAGAAAATTTTTTTGTGTTCCAGATCTATGAGGTATGATCTAAAAGATAAACAAACAAGGATTAGAAAAGATTCTAGGATTAAGAATCCAAGCATGAAAATAAAATACCAAGAAAGTGAAATATTCCCAAATGCCTTGTCGCCTCTCCCTTATGAGTGTGGCACACTATACACCCCTAAAAGAGACTTTACTTGACATGACTTTATAGACTCCCAATTAACCATGAACCTAGGTTCTGATACCAACTTGACATGACCCAAATGGGGGCCTTATCATAATAGGCATCCTATGTCTGATCAGGACTAGAGATGACCCCCATTACCTAACCTAACCTCTAGCCGCCTGCCCTGAGTTGGCTGAATTTTAAGCATGTATCAAGATAGAGCAACAACTCATGTGAAGACTTTGGGATAAGATCACAACCATTAATGACTCAATCGTGTCCAACCATCCTATACCAATAATACAACAAAAATAAATAAGTTCTAAAACATAATATAATTAATCCAAAAAGGAAATATGATGAAACAATGAGAAATTATGTTTGATGATGCCAACCTTCTAGCTTATTCCAATGCCAATGATCACATCAATATCGATCTCTCCATTTCAGCCATAGCAATACCACAGAGCCTCTAAACAAAAAAGTAATAAAACTTGGTTGGAATATGCCCCCACCCATGGCCAAAACCAATATCTAAAATAAAATCAAAGTGTCTAAAAATATCCATAATATGAAATGGATCCTTATGAAAGGATGAAATCTCACCGCTTCAATACAAATACTGTCCTCGAGTTAGTCACTATATAAGAGTAGAATGGCCAATTCCTACATAGCGTGGGTATTCAATCTCCAGTAGACGGGCTAGTAGGTGAAGACTAGCATGATCTCAGGATAAGGATAAAATAATGCCATTTATAAGACCAAGTAAAACTATCCATATGCATACAACCATACATACATATACATATATATATATACATACATACATATATATATATATACATACACACACACACACACACACATATATATATATATATATAACACCATGCCAGGAAAGGGGATCGGGTTTAGCATGCCTTTAAAATCTTTACCTGGGCTGTGTAACTTTGCTGTCCTAAACCACCCATGGGCTATATGAGTTCAGTTCCCTCTATTACCCAAGGATGGTGGTTCTCTAGTACCCAAGAAAAGGTTCATATCGTATCTTAGAGCCTCGAGATTAATCTTCAATGGGTGTTTCTATCATCTGGTTTGAGTTAAAGATTCTAACTTAGAGGGTCCTTTTTTACATTCTGTCCTAGCGATGAAAGAATTTCTTGAGGTGATGACGATCCTAGTGTACCTCCCGATAGGTAGATTGATTTTGGGATTGATCTTGTTCCAGACACTCGTCCAATCTATATTCCCCCATATAGAATGGCTCCGATAGCGTTAAAGAAGTTCAAGGAGCAATTAAGAAATCTTTTGGACAAGGGTTTCATCTGTCCTAGAGTATCCCCATGGGGTGCACCGGTATTATTCGTACATAAGAAGGATGAGCCACTTTAGATGTATATATTACCGATAACTAAATAAGCTAATGGTAAAGAATAACAACCCTCTTCCAAGGGTATAGACTTGTTTGATCAGCTTCAAGGTGCTAAGTTTTTCTCCAAGATCAATCTTTGATCTGGGTATTGTCAGTGAAAGATTAAGGTGATAGATATCCCTAAGACTGCCTTCCTACACATATGGGCATTTTGAGTTCCTGGACTTGATGAATAAAGTCTTTTGTTAGTTTCTGGATTTGTTTTTCATTGTGTTCATAGATGATATTCTAGTGTACTTTAAGAGTGAGTGGACCATGCTGATCACCTCCACATTGTATTGCAAACCCTAAAAGATCAGAAGTTGTTTGCCAATTTTTTGAAATATGAATTCTAGTTGAACACTGTCACTTTTCTGGGTGGGTCATCTCATATCTAGTTAAGGGATCATGGTGGATCCATAGAAAGTTGTAGTGGTTAAGAAGTGGTCTAGACCCATGATTCCAACGAATATTCGGAGCTTCTTAGGTTTTTCCAGTTATTATAGGAGATTTGTGTAGAGTTTCTCTACTATAGATTTCCTGTTGACTAAGTTAACTCAAAAGAAGGTAATGTTCTTGTGGTCTAATACTTGTGAGGGTAGCTTTGAGAAGCTAAATAATAAGATGACTTCGGCTTTGTCTTGTCTTTTCCTGAAGGCATTGATTGTTTTGTGGTCTATTCTTATGTCTCTAGACAGTTGAAGGTACATGAGACAAATTATTGGACTCATGACTTGAAGTTACTGGCTATGGTGTGCGCATTGAAAATCTGAAATCACTTTTTGTATGGAGTGCACGTGGCTATTTTTTGATATTATAAGAGCCTGCAGTATGTGTTTACTTAGAAAGAGATAAATCTCAGGGAAAAGAGATGTCTTGAGCTACTCAAGGATTATGACATGAGCCTTCACTATGATCCAGGTAAAGCAAATGTGGTTGTTGATGATCTTAGAAGGTTATCCATAGAGATTCTAACTTATTTTGATGAGTATAAGCAAGCATTAGTGAAAGACATTCACTATTTGACTAACCTTAGAGTTTGCCTCTTGGACTCGGAAGATGGTGACGTGTTTGTTCAGTAGGTGGCAAAGTCATCTCTTGGTGTGAAAGTGAAAAGGAACTAGGTGTTAGATCCTATCTTTATATAAATCAAGGGTGATGTAGGTGAGCAATAAGTGATGACCTTTGAGGTTGGTAGTGATGGTACCTTGTGGTACCAAGGGAGATTGTGCATTCCCGATGTAGATGGGTTGTGAGAAATAATCTTGGTTGAGGTGCATGAGTCATATTTTACTATTCATCCTTGTTCAATGAAGATGTATAATGACCTCAAGGAGATCTATTAGTGGAATAATATGAAGAGAAATATGGCTAGTTTTGTAGAAAAGTACCTGGTGTGTCAGCTAGCGAAAGTTAAGAACTTAAGACTAGAAGGGTTATATCAGGAAATTGAGTTGCCTACATAGAAGTAGGAAGTGATCAACATGGATTTAGTTACTGGTCTTCCCCGATCTCGAATTCAGTTTGTTTCAATTTGGGTCATCATGGTTAGGATAACAAAGTCAGCTTACTTTTTGCTTGTGAGGACTTATTTCTTGATAGAGGATTATGACAAATTGTTTATTGAGAAAATTGTGAAGTTTCATAGGCACCTGTTTCTATCATGTAAGATTGTGGTGCTCAATTCTTATCATGCATTTGGCGGTCATTTCAGAATGGTTTAGGGACTATGGTGAGTGTTAGTAAGACTTTTCACCCACAATTGGATGGGACAGAAGAAAGAACTATTCTGACATTAGAGGATATGCTTTGATATTGGATGATTGACTATGGTGGTAGCTGGGTTGAGCATTTTTGACTTATAGAGTTTGTGAATAATAATTGCTACCACTCTAAAATTTGGATGGCTCCATTTGAGGCCTTGTATGGTAGGAGGTATAGGTCTTTTATTGGGTGGTTGGAGGTTTGTGAGGCAGAGATGTTTGGACAATATTTGGTCCACCAAGCTATGGAGAAAGTTAAGGTGATTTGGGATAGGCTAAAAGCTACCCAAAGTTGCCAAAAGTCCTATGCCGATGTGCGGCATAGGAAGTTAGAGTTTGACGTTGGGGATAGGTATTCTTGAAGGTGTTTCCCATAAAGGGAGTGATGCAGTTTCACAAGAAATAGAAGCTCAGTCCTCGGTATGTCGGCTTGTATTTGCTCTTGAAGAGGGTTGGTAATGGTGCATATGAATTGGAGTTACCCTCTAGTTTGAGCTCCTTTCACCCAATGTTCCATATATCCATGTTTATGAAGTGTGTGGGTGATCCATGACAAATTGTGCCTATCAAGGATATTGGTATTTTAGATTACTTGTCTTATGAGGAAGTTTTGATTGGAATCTTAGATCGGCAAGTTTGTCAGCTGTGGAACAAGGACATGGCATTGGTAAAGGTTCTATGGAGAAACCACAAGTTTGAAAAGGCTACTTGAGATGCTAAAGAGGATATGAAGTCTCAGTATCCATTCCCATTCCCTATTTTAGAAAATCATGCTTAAGGTATGTGTGGTTCTTAACATCTTTGTTTTTTTGTCTTCGTTAAAGAAAAATAGTAAATTCCTTGGTAATATATTATCTGCCTTAAAGGTAAAAGTAGAGATGTTTTAGGGTTTAATCGTTCTAGTCAATGCCTTATCCCATCATTCGAGGAAAAATGATCTAAGTGCAGAGAATAGAAATACCTTAAATTTTGGCCCTTGGAAATTTCTTGAGCTTCAAGCTCACTACCTTAATTATGACTCGGCCATACGAGTCGTATAGTGTCTTGAAGGGTTAGATGACCCTATTTGTATGGTTTCTAATGGATGGTGGTTGGGTTTCTTACTTGGTTACAACTTAGTGATACGAGTAATTAAGGGTAGTAACGAGTTGTGAGGATGAACCTTAACCAAATTAGTAACTTAGTTTCTTAAATCTTCTTTGAGTATGAGTGGCTCACTAGGAGCCCTGAGGATAGGTTACAAGTCATGAGGTGAAGTCATAGTTTGTCTAGTGTCTAACCTATTTAGGTACTTTGTTGGTTAGACTAGAACCTATAAGTCATTTGTTCAGGTTACGAGTGGGATCATGGAGTCATAAGATGGATAGCGTATGGGTGTCCAACTCACTTTCTAGGATATGAATCAAGGCTATGAGTCGTATGATGTGGTAAGGAGTCAATGGGTCGACTCGTAACCAAGGATGGCTTTTTAGAATTTTTAATTTGGGGGTATGCTGGAGATTTCCAACTTTAACCCCTTTGACCCTCCAACTTAAAACTTCCATTGAGAATTCATTATAGCATCATTCCCAATAAAACACTCCTAAATTCTCTCTCAAATTCTCTATTTAAGATAAGGCTACAGTTTCAAGAAGAGTGGTCATCTAGGGTTCTAAGGGTGCAATATCTTCCAAATTTCTTGGTATTTCAGGCATGTTCCTTGAAACACACTGGGTTTTCTCCCTTGAAAATTTACTGAGCTTTGAGCTCACTACCCTTGTAGCGACTCACTATATGAGTCATATGGTATGGGTAAATGTTAGGTGACCCAATTCATATGGTCTCCAATGAGGTGTGGTTTAGTTTCTATTGTGGTTTGACTTGGTGAGTCTGACTCATATGTTCATGATACGATAAGTATATTTTACAATTGTATTTGCCTAGTGTCTAGCCTAGATATTTTGCTTAGAGTACAACTTAAACGATACTAGTCGTATGCTGATGATACGAGTTAGGCAAGGGATTCATATGTCCTATAGAATGTGGTGTCCAACTTTCTTTTCTTGTTACAACTGGATGGTACTAGTCGTATGATTTGGTGATGAGTTGGAGGGCCAACTCGTACCCACTTGAAAATTTTTTTACAGTTTAAGTTGAAGGTATTCTGGACATTTCCCCTCTTAAATCCTTTTGACCCCATGAAATAAAACATATTTTGGGACCTCATTAACCCGGTATTCTAAATGAAACACTCTTAAATACTCTTAAAAATCTCTCTCAAGCTTTAGGTTCAAGAAGAAGTGAGTGTTTCTACAAGGCAATCAATTCTTGCTCTTAAGGGTCGTTTCTCTCTGTCTTTCTTGGTGTCTAATACTTGTTACTCATCCCTCATTATTAGTTTAACTAAAAGCATATTTTTAATGGCTGGTTTACATAGTAATATTGTGGTATTGTGTTTATTTTGAAATATATGTTGGGGGTTTTAGTTGTTCTTTGTTGGATAGTGTTTTCCCATGTTTTTTTATGATTTTCATGTTATAATTGTGGTTTGAATTTTTGGTTGCATGGGAATAGTAAATTGATACATAGTTTTTGGTTTTGGAAATCTTATGCTCTCAATATGTTTGTTAAAATGCCTGTGAGAATGATCTTGTCACATAGTTTAACTATTATTGAAATCTTTCCATTGCATGATATGGTCATGGAAACTAAATTGTTTTGGTTGGTTTTAAATTTTATGGAAAGGCCTTGGTTGGTATGGATTTGGTTAAATAGAAATCTTATGGGGTACATGGGAATCCCTTAAGTGTTGGCTAGTGACATTTCTTGCAAACTATAGTCGGTATAACGATACCACTTCATGATGTCTTGATACTTGACTTCTGGAGCAGGTGGTTTGATTTTCTACTAATTGTTTTAATTGGGCAATTATGGAAGGTTGTAATATCTAGCTATGAAGGTGTGAGTCTGATGGACGGATACTAGGAACTCATATTTTCCTACATGAGGGTTGGTCTTCGTGACCATATGCTTGTGGGGTACACGGGAATCCCCCAAGTTTATACTTGTATATATTCATCATGGAGGCCGAAGGGTACAAGAGAATCCCCGCCCCATTTTTTATCTCCAGTACATGTGGCTAAACCCACTGGAGCCCGTTTAGGGGGTAACACTTGACCCATATAGCCCATGGGTGGATTATGATAGTAAAGCTACATAACCCAGGTTAAAGTTTTAAATACATGCTAAACCTGGTCTCCATTTTTGGCATGGTATATATGTATGTATGTGATTGCATATGTTTATTTCCTTTGGTTTTAAATAATGACATTTTTTATCCTTATTCCTGAGTACATGCTAGAGTTCACTCGCTAACCGTCTTCGGACATTGTATCCCCATGCGATGCAGGAACCGACCATACTGCACATCCTACTTAGTGGCTTAGATTCAGGGACAACATTTGTGTCAGACGGAAGTGGTAAGCTTCCATATTCCAAAAGACTCCATTTCATGCTATGGACTTTTTGTTATACTATTGTTATTTCTTGGACTTTGGTTTCATCTATGGTCGGGGGCATGTCCCGATCCGATGTTCTTGGATTTTAGTTAGAGTCTTTTTGTGATTACTTTGGAAATGGGCGGTGTCAGTATTGGTGTCAGCCTTGGTCTTGGTATTGGCATTGGGGCTGACATCGGCTGGATAATTTATTGGATACTTGGGTGGTTATGGTTATGAACTTCTTTAAATGTCTTTCTATTAATTTGGTTTTATCTTGTTAGTTTTTTAAAATTCACCAAACATAGGGTACAAGACGGTTATGGTGGGGTGTTGGGGGAGGTTTTTGGTCCCAGTCAGACTTGAGATGCCCAACAGAACTAGGCCTAGTTCGGGTCATGTTAGATTGGTGTTAGAGACCTAGGTTCATGGTCAATTGGGAGGCCACAAATCTGTGTTGAGTAGAGTCTCTTTTAAGGTTGTGTAGCTCGCCACATTCATAATGGAGAGGCTACAAGGCATTTAGGAATGTTTCTATTTCTTGTGTTTTTTTTTCAAGCTATAGAGTCTAATGTCCTGAATTCTCCTCTAATTCGTGTTTGTTTGCTTTTCAGATCATGCCTCCTTGATGATCTGAAACTTATGGAAACTCCTCTTTCCTACCTAAGGACAATATTAATGGGACCCATTCTACTTATGGGGTCTAGAACCAGTCTAGGGATACAGAATCGGTCTAGGGGTCACATTTATGATTGACATTCTGGAGTTCCATCGGCTCCCTCTATTCCTCCTTGAGCTCCTCAAGCTGATGTGACAAATACTAAGTTTTGTCAGCCTATTCATATGTTGGAACAGTTGGTAGCTTCTAAGACTCAGCATGGTACATCTATTACTCCATATTTTAAGGCCACAAGGGTTGTCCAGTTCATGAGGTTGAACCCTTCGTCCTCTACTGGTGTTAAGATTGAAGAGGGTCCATAATGTTTTTTGGCTGAGATGGAAAAGATCTTTCATGTTATGCATGGCATAAATATGGAAGGCATGGATTTTATCACCTACCAACTGAAGGATTTGGCATGCCAATGATACAAGTAATGAGATTAGTCAAGGGGTAACGACGTCGGGTCAACTCTATGGGAGGATTTCTTTAATGCTCTCCTAGACCGCTTCTTTCCTATGATGTCGAGGGAAGCAAAATGGAAGAGTTTGTAAATCTGAGCAAGGTAAGACGACAGTCAAGGAGTATGCCTTGAAGTTTCACAAGTTATCTTTGTATGCTTCAGAGATGGTTTCTAGCATGAGGGCTAGAATGAGAAAGTTCTTTTTCGGATTGTCTTGTGACTTCATATTGTAAAGTAAGGCTACCTTGGTGATCAACGACATGGATATCTCTAGGTTGATTATGTATATGAAATATGCGAAGGTAGAAAAGAAGAAGTAGGCTAAGATAGGGGAGAGACAGCGCAAGAATTTTAGGTACTCTGAGCAGGGTGGTGGCCCACAAAAAAATAGTATTGATGGGGGAAAGTGGCCCAAGAAGAAGTGGGGCAATTCTTGATCTTACTCGATAGTAGTGCTCCCTACCCAAAGCTGTCGGGTGACAGACGTTTCCCAAGTTGCAACAACTTTAGGGCATAGGGTGGTCAATCTTAGGTTAGTGGGGCTCAATCAGCTCCACCATATCCTCCCTGCATGTTTTATGGTAGATAACATTAGAGTTTCTGTGATGAGGGAAGGGACAAGTGCTTCAACTATAGTATGATAGAGTATATGCTTAGAAACTATCCTAATGGAAAGGTTTCCTCTGGGGAAAATAAGGTTCCAGTTGCCTCTTTATCAACTCCATACTAAAGGGTGTACCATCTAGCTTCGGCATGGTTCAAAACTATCTTTATGCTCCCATTACTCGACAAGAGTCTGAAGCATCTCCTGATGTCATGACTGGTATGTTGAAGCTCTTCTCCCGTGATGTGTACTATTTACTTGATTTGGGATCCACTCTGTCTTATGTAAACCCAATCCTGGCTGTGCATTTTAGATTTGGTCTTGAGTATGTTTTGGACCCTTTTTCTTTCTCTACCTCAATGGATAACTTTGTGGTGGCTAGAAGGGTCTATAGGGGTTATGTGGTATCTGTGGGTGGTCGAGAGACTTTGGTGGATCTATTTGAATTAGACATCGTTGATTTTGATGTCATATTAAGGATGGATTGGGTGTACTCACGCCATGCTTCTCTAAACTGTCAAACCTATAAGGTCGTCTTTAAATTCCCTAATGAACCAGTTATTGAGTGGGAGGGTGATTCCCTAGCTCCTAAGAGAAAGTTCATATGTTATCTTAAAGCTCGAAGATTAATATCCAAAGGGTGTCTTACCATCTTGTCAGGGCGAAAGATTCTAACTTGGAGGGTCCTTTTTGCATTCTGTCCTAATAGGGAATAAATTTCCTGAGGTCTTCTCTGATGACCTACCTGGTGTCCCTCGTGATAGGGAGATTGATTTTTGGATTGCTTTTGTTCCAAATACTCGTGCGATTTCTATTCTCCCCATATAGAATGTCTCTAGCCGAGTTGAAGGATCTTAAGGAGCAACTCAAGGATCTTTTTGACAAGAGTTTCATTCGTCCTAGTGTGTCCCCGTGGGGTGCACCAATGTCATTTGTGTATAACAAGAATGGTTCCTGATGTCGCCCAAAACTACTCTCTAAAGAAGTATGATACGGTTGATGTCAAATATAGTAACCCAAATAGGTTGGGGTCGAACCCACAGGAAAAACATTGAACAATTACTTAACTTGCAGAAATCCATGAGCAATGTGGAAAAGTAAATAGGGGAACTTGGAAGTAATCAGTAAGTAGTAAACGAACTTGAATGCTTTTTGTTTGTAAACAATAAAAGATGAACACTAGGTTAGTGTTCCCTCTGGCTTCTCAACTCCATAAACTTCTCGTGTTCAACCCACCAATTCCACTGCTATACAAGTAAAGTCAACAGGCTATGTATAACCAACCATCTTGTGAATGTGTTGACAAATATCACCCTTTACCTTGTGAGTCTCAGGGCGTCGCCTTGTCTATGACTTCAATTCAACTCTTACCTTTTGAGTCTCGAGTGATTAGATAAGATAGTAGAATAATAAGATGGACATAAATCTCAAATTGATAGCTTAATCCTTTTTTCCCAATCTCAAACTCCCTTGTGAGGATGTTCTCGAATATAGGAAACCCTTAAGCTTCTGCAGTATTTCTATACGAAGAAGATTAAGATACATGCAACTACTTTAGAATATATGAATCTCTCACTTCCTTTACGTAGTTTATCTACTAGGGTTCCCACAACCCTAGTCAAGAAAATTAGCCGCTCACGTTTATGCAGCAATCCATGATAATAAATAAAGAAAGCATGTACTTAATTGCAGAAAATAAGAAGAATAAAATCTAAAGTCTTCGATTGAATCAAAACCCAAAATATCAAGTACAAAATAAAGTACGTAAGAGTATTGTAAAAGTGCGTAAAATAATGTTAAAGAATTTAACATAATAAAAGATTAACCCTAGGGTATTTATAGTGGCTAAAAAAATACTCAAAAATATGAATTAAAATAGAATAGGAAAAGTAATGTTGGCACAAGGTACGACTCGGTCATCCACTCGTAAGGTCTTTTAAGAGTTGTACTGTTCCTCTCATATGTTCTCCAGTTTGTGATCTTCCAAGACTTCATCTTTATATTTTCCTTATGACTCATCCTCTCCAGTTGTATCTTGACCATATGACATAGTCTTTACTCGTATCCACTTGGGACTTGATCTTTCATTTCTCTGAACATTGGTCAGCTTATGGTCTTCTTCTGAGACTTATACTATGAATGTCATCTTGAGATTCTATTCTCTTTATGATATCTTGACACGACCTGCATCCTCATCTTACGACTCATATACTTCAGCCGTATCTTTTTTTCACTTAATTTCTTAGCATGGCTTTTTCTTCTGTTGTGCTTATGAGTCAGCATACGAGTTGTATGATGTGTTACAACTAGTAAGGTGACTCATATCATCTGTAGACTTGTTCTTCTTCAGGTCTTTTTTCTTTCAATTTCATTCCAACACTATTATAGACCTATTTTACCTGCAACAAGAACAAAAACACATCATATCTACTAAAACAACCTAAGTACAAGCATAAATTCTTTGTTTTAAGCATCGAAACTGACATGTTTCCATGGCGTATCAGCACCCTCAACTTTGAAGTTTGTGTTTCCTTAGGCAAAACAAAAACTGAAACTACTACCCATAACAATGATGCTTAAATAGGAAGATCCTAAGTTAACTATGGCAGAGACTTTTCATCTCAATTTTCAACAATTATATTCACCCTTCTTGTTTTACTTTTCAAGAACCTGACTATGTATACGATGTGGTACGTGAAGTGACAAAAAGTAACCTGATAGTGGTATTACATTAGTAATAGATAACTAAGCATATACAAATCACACTCACTTAACTATTTAGCAACTTAACAACATACCTCATGTGCGCTCACAATCAAATAAATCCCTTTTTTCACTCAATAAAGATCAATCAATTTTTCAGGGATACAGAAAAAAATTCTCTCGCTTACAACGAAGTATCGCCGATGTATATAGAATACCATAAGCTTGCCTATATGCTCTCTTCCTAAGTTTTCGGACAGTCGAGGTAAGTTCACTAAAGGACTTTATTTGGCTTGTAATGTAGGTTAGGGCTGGTATGGTATCTTTTTAGTATTTTTACAATGACTATGCCTACTTGACCCTATACTTTATCTGGGACCACTTATTTTCCACTTTTTTCTTTATTTTATTTCTGCCTTTATGTCTCTTTTTTTATTTTAAAGAACATTTAGACAGGACCAGGTTCGGTTTTCTTTTCTCACTATTCTTTACTTTTCATTCTCTTACTCGGTTTTCTTTTCTCACTATTCTTTACTTTTCATTCTCTTACTTTTATTTTTTCTTGCAATTTTCTATTTCTTTTACTTTTACCGCACCTATCCTTTTTTATTTTTTTCTACAATTATTTCTTATTTCTTGATTTTCCCTACGCACCCCTATAATAGCCACCATCAACTTAGGCAATTTGCCTGAGTTGAGGTGCACAGTATCCATAGAGGACCGCGGTCAATACAGGTTTGTTGTAAGTAAAATGGGAAGATGAAATTCGTGTAATAAAGAAATGGGTCAATTAAGGCTTAAATTTTTGGATCAAGGGGTTCATATTTCACTTGGTTAGGGATTTAGGATCGAGTAGACTCATAACATGTAACGGCCCCATTTTCTGAACCAGAATGCTACACGGTGCTCATGACTCTGAAGGACCAAAAACTAACCCATGACTGATATCTGTACCTGTACACTGCATAATATATGACTATAAATTCAGAAACATGAACTGAAAGGCCATAAGGTTCAATACTTACCATAATCTGAATAATAACAATGTCTGAATAAAGTGGTATAAAAATACCAAAACAAAACTAAAATACTGAAATCTAAATGTAGTCTGTAATCTAGTTTGAAAGCCATTAACTATCTGAAGTAGGGAGTGGAAGGAACATGTCTCCAACTAACTCCTGACTACTAAAATCCAAACTAAAATACTGAAGTAATAAAGTAGTAATCATGTCCTCGGAGAATGAGGACTCACTGCTAACTTGGAATGCTAAAATCTGCAATGCTACTTCTACTTTGGAACTCATGCCTCTGAACCTATGGCGTAAAATAAAACACCATAGTGTGAATGTGTCAGTACGACTGAATGTACTGAGTATACGAGTGAGGTAGGCGAAATACAAAGGGTTTATATGCATGAACAATGCTGACTGATATGAACGCGAAAATACATACATGTATAAGTAACTATAACTGAACTCGTGGTGATATTGACAACTGAGTCTAAGTGATGACAACACGAGTGTACTGATACTGAGATGCTAAATGACTTATTTCAATGATATTAATATGCAAGTCACTACTAAGTGAGGAACTGATATTGCATTACTGAATAGATGAACGACTATTTCTGACAGTTTGAATTATAAAGAACTGTCTGATTTACCACATCTAACAGTCCTAAAATTGAATACTGATAATGTGAGTTATGATGACTGATATAACTAATATGATAATGATGATCGACATAACCGATATAACTGATACTGAGCGACTGTATCGGACAGTTTAAGTTCTGATGGAACTATCTGAGTTCTGTTCTGTATAGAGTAATTAAATCTGAGATTATTCCTATCTAGTGGGTTATCTCTGAGTATAATGATAACAAAGATGATTTGACTTAGACTATTTATTAGTTTGAAACATGGCACTAATATTGGTTTGGAGTTTTTGGGGTATTACAATATCTCCCCCTTGGGAATATTCATCCTCGAATGAGACTGAATGAGAGGGGTGAATGATAGAATGAACGTGAACTCAACATGAATAATTAAAACATGATCTCATGACTAATGTGACTGATAAACTAACTATATCATATTGAACATGCATATCTGATGCATGTGTAACTGATTCGTCAATGCATGGCTGAGGTTTCTGATAACTGAAGTTCTCAAAATGAGAATGCATATCTAATGCATGATTATATAACTGAACTAGCACATGTATGCATGAATGAATATACAATGGTACTTGATATTAAGTTTATGATGTAATCCTAAACAAGGAACTGAATAAGTTTAAAAAGAACTGTTACCTTACACGGGAATGCTAATGAGCCTAAGATCGTTTACTAAACATTCATGAGTGGAAACATGACAACATAACTGAGTATGACATGGGACATATGAACTAAATATCATGAACTGAACTGAGCTTCTGAATATATGCCTTACAACTGAGGTTGGGATTTTAAGGGTCAACTTATGAGTGTACCCTACTCCAAAATGGATTCATTACTTAAAAAGAGAATAGGACGCTTATGTTATAAAGATCGGGGGATCATAGAATATCTCCCCCTTGGGACACTAAGTCCCTCTAGGAATACTATCTTGGCTGAGTTACTGAAGGAAACTACAGTAATTCGTAAGGCATTTAGGAACTGAATCGTGCCTGATTATCTGAGATCCAAGACTTGAGGCCTCATACATCTCCTAAGATGAAGTACCTAAGCTTCATGCACCACAACTGAGACTACTGAAAGATTTATGAGGTGTTGAGTACGACTACATAAATATACTAAATTATCTGATAAACTGAATAACTAATAGCTCAATACTAGGCATGTGAGATTGGTCAGTACTTAGTCCGAACAACTAGACTAAGACAGTAAAATATTATGCATAGGAGGTAATAATTGACTAGATAACATAAGGTAACTGAGCATGAAGGAGCAAAACTGTATCACTTTAAGAATGCAATTCTAGGAGTATAGTATGATTTAGAAACATCCTGTAGACTGAGCTACTAAAATACTACTAACTAAGTGACTAATAGCTGTAGCATGGGGCAAGGAAGTCTGGAACTGAATTGAGTTTCTGATCTGATTACTGGACTGAAGTTGACATTATAACTAAAACTATAACTAAGATTCTTACTAGGACTGAATGCTGGGTTCTTATAACTGAATGCTGATAACTGAGGTTCAGACTGATACTGTAATATTGAATTTTGGAACTAATCAATGATTACTGGGTACTCAATACTGGAATTGTAAATGAGATGGCAACTGAATTCTCATAGTACGCGATGGGGAATGACATAAGTCAAGGATCCGGATATACATTCTCTTCTATTTGACACATTCTTGCCTTACTAAACACATTTTCTCCTACTATTTCCTCATATACTTCTAATATTGGATTTTCTAATTCACATTCACCTATACACACTTAATTTCTTGCTTGCACTCTTCAAGCCTACTAATTCACTTTGGTACAACTATCCCTATGAATACATAATTTACTCAATATGGATGATATTATCCCAACTCTACTGCTACCAAACTCTTGGGTTCATGCTTGTAACTCTAGGTCTATGCTATTATAGGATTCTGAGAAGGGATATGATGACATATCTAAATTCGGGTTCAAGAATGAGTTCTCATTTTTAGTAATGGAATCTGTACAGCTTTGAGATAGAACTTGACTGATGGGATACTTTAAGTCTGTGACCAATCCTATAACTGACTCTAGGGACTGTCTGAGAAAGCCCCCTATCTTTAAGACTTGGACTTTACTATTTCTGGTACATTGAAAGTAAGGTGGAGTTAACATGAGTGGGGAATGATAAGAATCTACATAAGTTTCTTAGAGGGCCTTTCTATAGCACGATCTGAGACATGAAAGAAGAGAAACTATTTCTAAAACATCTCATAGCCTCCTGCACATAAGTGTGGTGGACAACACACCTATGTAAAAGACTCTACTAGATGCGGCTTTTAGACTTCCTAGGACACTGTTGAACCTTAGGCTCTGATACCAAGTTTGTAATACCCCGATTTTCTGAATCGGAATGCTACATGATGCTCATGACCCTGTAGGGCCACAAGCTAACCATGACTGATATCTGTAACTATACACTGCATAATATATGACTATAAATGCGGAATCATAAACTGAAAGGATATAAGGTTCAATACTAAACATAATCTGAATAATAACAATGTCTGAATAAAGTGGTATAAAAATACTAAAACAAAACTAAAATACTAAAATCTAAATCTAGTCTGTAATCTAGTCTGAAGGCCTCTAACTATCTGAAGTAGGGAGTGAAAGGAACATGTCTCCAAATAACTCCGAACTACTGAAAGACAAACTAATATACTAAAGTAATAAAGTAGTAATCATGTCCTCAGAGAATAAGGACTCACTGCTAACTCTGAATGCTGAAATCTGCAATGCTACTGCTGCTCTAGAACTCGTGCCTCTGAACCTATAGTGTAAAATAAAACACCATAGCACGAATGCATCAGTACGACTAAATGTACTGAGTATACATGTGAGGTAGGCTAAATACAAAGGGTTTATATGCATGAACAATGCTGACTGATATGCACGTGAGAATACATATATGCATAAGTAAATATAACTTAACTAGTGGTGATACTGACTAATGATTCTGAATGCTGAAAACAAGAGTCTACTGATACTGAGATACTGAATGACTGAGTTCATTGATATTAATATGTAAGTCACTACTAAACGAGGAACTGATACTGCATTACTGAATAGATGAACGACTATTTTTGATAGTTCGAATTATAAAGAACTGGTCTAGTTGACTGTGTCTAACAGTCTTGAAATTGAATAATGATAATATGAGTTATGATGACTGATATAACTGATATGATTGTGATGATCAGCATAACCAATGTAACTGAAACTGAGCGACTGTATATGACAGTCTAATTTCTGATGAAACTATCTGAGTTCCATTCTGTATAAAGTAACTAAATCTAAGATCAGTCTTATCTATTAGGTGATCTCAGAGTATAATGATAACAAAGATGATTTGACTTAGTCTGAGATCAGTAGTACCTAGCGGGTGATCTCTAAATTTGATGATATTGATATTGATTGACCATAGTTGAAGTCAGCCCTATCTAGTGGGTAATCTCGGAGTTTATAGATAATGAAAGGGATTGACTATATCTAATAGTCTTGAATTTGTGAATGAAACCGTGGGATGTATTCAATTAACTGACATGCCTCATACTATGCTAACTGGGGTCCAACCTGTAACCCCAGTTGGAAGGGTTTTAGTACCACGCCACTGGTAAAGATAACTGCTATGGAGTCAGTCCTAATCTAGTGGGTGACCCCTGGGATCAGTCCTATACATTTAAATGTTCTAACGGGTGATCCCTGAGTATGTCAGTCCTATCTAATGGGTGACATCTCATACCTACACTGGCTACGCAGTTTTGGAACTTAGGGATTGCTTCTAGGGATCTTAGTCCTATCTAGCCGGTGAGTCCCTGTCCCTAGGCTCGCTCGGTGCTGAATCTTACTCCCATCTAAAGGACTTTGAACTGATTAACTGAGATGAACTGATTAACTAAACTAAACTAAACTGATACTAGTGGTATTGTCTAATAAAGCTAAACTAAATTTACTGAGTTCTGTTGACTTACGGAATATACTGAGTTCTGAGGACTAACTGAGAGTACTGTAGATACTGAGATTTACTAGGAATACTGAAATCACTGAGATGACTAAGATTTTTGAGATATCCTAAGTCACATGACTGACTGAGTTCTATGGATCATGGCTTGACTGAGAGTATCGTGAAAACATGACATGGCTCTAGGCACACAGCTAAATTGTCGGGTACAAGTACCCCCAAGACTTGATGGAAAGAAACTAACATAACATGGATTATTTGAAAACATGACCAACCAAGATAACTCATAATTTATATATTGAAGCACTTCATCAAACATATGATATGCATAAGCTTGTACATACATAGGGATTTCATGATATCATGCTAGTTAGGCACTTTTCCTTCATTTAGGCATTTAATCAAACATATTGTAGGCATAGTACATGTAAATAACATTATATAACAAACAAAGATCATGATTCATCTCTAATTCATCATTCAAGGGTTTAGTCATAAGGTTGCATGAATCTATAGCTATAATTATTAAACCTACATAGAAATTCTCACCCAACATGTATTTAAATTCAATTGATCATTCTCATAAAAAAAAAAACAAACCTAACATGAAATTCATACAGAAACCCATAAACATGAATTTAGAAAAAGGATTCTTATGCTTCATGGACGAAAGGAGTCCATGAATAAACACTATGCAACCTTAGGGATTTAATCTAGAAAGCAAATTGACCTTTCTTGAATGTTCTTAGATTAGGAATATTAATTCTTGAATATTTTGTGGAGAGCGTGATAAGGGCTTAAAGTTAATTGAGAAGAAACCTTAAGTTTGTTATTGGGAACAAAGAGGGTTAAGAGCTTTTAAAACTAAATACCAATAGCTAAATACGTGTTTTTAGTGTTTTATGTCGTGGGGGTAAGGTTTAGGATGAGGGAAAAATACCAAAATACCCCTACAAAATTGCTTCCCAGTTGCTGAAATTATCAGCTGACGACCAAGGCTGATAAGCCATCTGATCTTTGATAGCCCGTCATCCCAGGTTATCACCTAGGAGATGGAATTTTTGGGTTTCTATCTAAGCCTGGAGACATGGGCTGATAAGCCGTCAGAATTGTGATAATTCGTCAGCTCATGTTGTCATTCATTTGTCAGGCGGACATGCCAGAGTAAAATAGGTTTAACTTTTTTCTCCGATATCGGATTTAGAAAAAATTGGTATCGTTCAAAATCAGATTAAATTATCTATCTGTTTGTAGGTCATGAGCTCAAAAATTCATAGTATAATAAGAGATATGTTCATTTGTAGCTGACTAAAATAACATCCTTCCCAAGAATTCAATCGATAAGGAATGTTTTGATTCATCTGATAGCTGGGTGTTATTTGAAGCCTTAATATACATATAACTTACTCATAAAACTATAAAATAACCATGATATACTATTCATGAGATTGAAACATGGCGCTAATATTGGTTTTGATTTTTCAGGTTATTATAATATCTCCCCTTTGGGAACATTCGTCCTTGAATGAGACTGACTGAGAGGGGTGGAATGATAAACTGAACATAAATAACTGAAACATGATTTCATGACTTATGTAACTGATAAACTAACTATATCATATTGAACTTACATATCTGATGCATGTCTTGCACACTAAACAAACATATTACCCTATAAATAAATAAGTACAAAACATGGGTTACCTCTCATGCAAAGATTGTTTTAATGTCGCGAAATGACTGGGCTAAGTTGGATACTCAGATTTCACCAATTAGCCTCATGACTTTCCTACCATGCAGCTCTTGATTTAACGTCGTGGCACAACGTAATTGGCTTGGTTACTCAGACTTACCAAGATCAATCTCAAAAATCACATTCAGTTCTTCATTGTTACCCATATAGTTATTTACTCTTTGCCCATTCACCTTGAATGGGGCTTTACCATCCCTCTTCAATTCCAATGCACCATATGGATAAAATTTTGTCACCTTGAATAGACCATACCATCTAGACTTCAACTTACCTGCAAACAAGGGAAGTCTAGAATTATAAAGAAATACCCTATCACCTTCTTCAAATATCCCCTTCTCAATCTTGTGATCATGATGCAGTTTCATCTTTTATTTTTAAATTGCAAAACTTTTATATTCCAAGAGGAGGAATTCATCGAACTCATTCATCTTATTTATCCTTGACTTAGCTGCATCTTGCCACTCAAAATTTAGTCTTTTCAAAGCCTAAAGTGCTTTATTTTCAAGCTCAATAGAAAAGTGACAAGCCTTGCCATACACCTGCAGATAAGGTTTAGCACCAATGTGGATTTTAAAAGCTAAGAAATAATCCCATAATTCATCTTCTAACCTTCTTGACCAATCAGTCATATTGGCATTTACTGTCTTTTCCAATATGGACTTGATTTCTTTATTGGACGCCTCAACCTATCTACTATTCTGCAGATGATAAGGTGTTGCCACATTGTGTTCAATACTATACTTCTTAAGCAGACCTTTTGAATAGAAGATTACAAAAATATGACCCACCATCACTAATGATAGCACGTGGCATGCCAAATCAAGAAAAGGTGTACTTTTTCAAAAATTCAGTGACACTACATGCTTCATTGTTGGGGAGTGCAACTGCTTCTACCCATTTAGAGACATAATCCACATCCACAAGAATGTACTTCATGCCAAACAAACTCATAAAAGGTCCCATGAAATCCATACCTCATACATTAAACAATTCTAATTCTATCATAGGATTCATAGAAAGTTCATGTCATCTAAAGATGTACCTTGGCATTGACATTTATCACAAATGGAAGTAAAATCTTATGCATCTTTGTATATTGTTGGACAATAGTACTGCAGGATTTTGTAGGCTATGCGGGTTCCTCCATGTTGACTCCTAACTGGTAAAGAATGACCAACCTCAAGTATGCATCATCTCGACCTCAGGTATACATCTCTGAATAATAATAATACCATCCACACAAATTCTAAATAAATAAGGTTCATCCCAGAAGAATTTCCATACCTCATTCATAAACATCTTTCTTTGCTTGAAGAAAAGGTCTTCTAGGACTAGATCCCTGGATAGATAATTAGCATAGTCTAAAAACCATGGAATTAGATATTGGGAAGATGCCAATAACTGCTCTTTTGGAAAACTGTCATAAATCTCTAACCTATCTCTAACTTTCTGCATAACTTTCTCCTCAAGTCTGGACAAATGATCCACAACTTAATTCTTAATGCCTTTTCTTTCCTTAACCTCAAAATCAAACTCTTGCAGCAAGAGTACCCACCTAATAAGCCTACGTTTAGCATATTTTTTAGCCATTAGATACCTTAATGCTGCATGATAGTGTGCACGATCACCTTTGTCCCAACCAAATAAGATCTAAACTTTTCAAAAGCAAAAACCACTACTAATAACCTTTGTTCCGTGATAGTGTTGTTCTTTTGAGAGGGATTTCATGCCTTACTGACATAGTAGATGGGATAAAGGATCTTTTTTTTGTTAGCCTATTACAACCCCTATGGACAATACACTTGCATCCCACATAATCTCAAATAACAAGGACCAGTCTTGGGACACAATAATAAGAGTAGTCGTCAACTTCTCCTTCGGATATTCAAAATCCTTCAAGCATGCCTCACTAAACTCAAATTTCACCTCTTTCTCAAGAAGCCTACAAAGAGGGTTAGAAATCTTGGATAAATCCTTGAAGAATCATCTATAAAATCCAGTATGTCCCAAAAAGTTATGAACAGCCTTCACAAAAATAGGTGTAGGTAATTCCCGATCACTTTAATATTTTCTCTATCTACCTTAATACCCCTTTTGGAAATTTTGTGTCCAAGCACTATACCTTATTTAACCATAAAATAACACTTTTCCTAGTTAAGTACCAAGATGCATTCCTCACAACTTCAAAGATAAATTTCCAAGTGAACCAAGTAATCATCAAAAGAATGACCAACTATTAAGAAATCATCCATAAACACTTCGATGGTGTCTTCTATCATATCAGAGAAGATTGAGATAATGCATCTTTGAAACTTGGCTGGAGCATTGCATAACCAAAATGGCATGCATCTGAATACAAAGTTCTCATAAGGACAAGTGAAGGTTATTTTCTCTTGGTCCTCGATGAAATAGTGATTTGGTTGTAGCCTTAGTACCCGTCTAGGAAACAATAGTATCCTATGCCCGCAAGTCTATCTAATATCTTGTCCATGAACACCATAGGAAAATAGTCCTTCTGAGTCCATGCATTAAATTTCTTGTAATCCATACACACTCTCCATATGGTGACTGGCCTCATTGGCACTTGCTCATTCTTCTTGTTAGGCACCATAGTAATACCGTTTTTCTTTGGAACACATTGTACCAAACTGACCCACTTACTATTAGCAATGGGATACACTACACTAGTATCCAATCCCTTGATTATTTCTTTCTTTACCACCTCCCATATAAGAGGATTAAGTTGAAGTTGATGTTCTATACTTGGGATACAATCTGGTTCAAGTTGAATCTTATGAGTACAAATACCAGGTGGGATACCTACAATATCTGCAGTGGACTAACCAATGAACTTCTTGAATCTTTGTAGCATAAATAATAATACTTCCACTTCTGTCTCCATCAAGTCTGTTGCAATAATAACCGATAAATTTTTGTTGGCCCCAGAAAATCTATATCACAAATGAGAATGAAGGGCCTTTAACTCTATGACAAATGGCTCCTAAATAGATAGGCGAGCAGGTGGAGTGGTTCTATTATTCAAATTAAAATCAAGTTTCTTTGGTGCATAAGTACAAGAACCACTTCCATAGAGTGCACATACCATCTCATCATAGTCCTCTATACCATCACTGTCGATATTCATAATCATGACTGCCAAAGCTTCAACACCCAACCTCTTTTCAATATGAAAAACATTAGAAGTGTCATCCCATATGGTCACTGAATCAACATCATAGAATGAATAAATCTTTTTATCATACACATCAATCATGGATATCACTCCTAACTCATCTAACTGCTTTATGTTTTTCAATACATTGAAGATCACCTGCTTATCATTGAGTCTCAGCATTATATGTCCTAGCTCCAAATTAATCAATGTCCTTTCTATAGCTAAGAATGGTCTTCCTAAGATAATTGGGACTTGAAAGTCCACTTCACAGTCTAATATCACAAAATCTATAAGAAACATAAAAATAGACACCTTCACAAATACATTATATAAAATACTAATTGGCTTCTTCACCGTTTGATCTATCATCACTAGGCTCATGGTAGTTGGTTTGGGAGCTCTCAACCCCAACTGTTTGAAAACTTCTAAGGGCATGAGGTTAATATTAGCACCTAAATCACATAGTGCCTGAGTGAAGTTGAAATATCCAATAGTGTAAAAAATGGAAAAAGCACCAGGATCCTCCTTCTTCTATACTAAATATTTAGTTGCTATAGTGCTATAATGATGAATATTGTTGATTGTCTTATAACTGACTGACCTCTTCTTTGTGATTAGATCCTTAATGAATTTTGCATATTCTAGAATTTGTTGTAATGCCTCTACAAGTGGTGTGTTACTGACAGCTCCTTCAACATAGATAAGAATTTCTGATACTTACTCTCTTCTTGCTTTTTTTTTTTAGCATTTGAGGGTCTCAGGACGGTCTTCAACACAGGCTCCTCGACCTTGTATTTTCCTTATCTTTCTTGCTACTGCTCTCTACATTAACAAGATCATCTTCATTATTTTGCTCATCCACAGTGGATACAGGTGGGTCTGGGGTGGCCATACTACTCTATGTGGTAATGTCATGAAAATGACTATCATTGTTTTGATTAACCACTCTGTTACTAGGAAGAGTACAGGCTCCCTTTTATTTACTGTGGCTGATATTTGACTGAATTGCTGCTCCAACTATTTGATTTCTATAGTATGTGATTTAACTTTCTTTTTTAGCCCTAACAAATATGCCTTTAATTCCTTAAGACAGCTTTCTTGACTTTCTTGTCCTTCAACTAATTTTGACAAAAGTACCTTTATCTGGATTCTTAATCATGACCACCAGGTGGAACATACCTATCACTCCTCTCCTTATAATCATCTTTCCACTACTAATCACCATCTCTCTCTACTTTTATCTATGTATCTATCATTATAGTTGTTCAAACCTTTATTCCCTTGCCCTGGGCTCAGAAACCCTTTAACTACCTATCAAAATACTTTGCTTCCTCATCATATTTAGTCTCGAATGTCCTATAAGTAGATGCCTGCACCCCAATTGCATTTACTTTCTCAGCACTCACTATTGTGAATTGATTTTTAAGAAGACCAATATTTGTTTGAAGTAGAGCAACCTCTTATGCTACCAAATCATGACCCGCTCCATAATCAACAGCTGCTCTAATAGAATATGCACCTTAACAATGCTCAACATCTCTAGTATGCCATCCTCTATTGGTTACTAAAATATCATTTACCACCTATTGCACAGCTTTCCGCGAAGACGCACAAATGTACCTCCTGTCCATTGCTCTCAAACTAATATTCAATGATATATAGAAGATTTTTGGTATATTGGACCCTGTGATTCTGTGGTTAGGTACTATGCTCAGCTTCTTTTTAAATCTAAAGAATGCCTCATACTTATATTCTACTGATAGCTATCTAAAATTATAAATTTCATCCTTTCACTGTAGCATCCTTGAAGGAGGAAAGAATATGTTTAGAAATTGTCTCAGTAACTCATACTAAGTAGTGATTGAACCTCTAGGAAATTCCCCTAACCATCGTGATGCTTCTCCAGTCAATGAAAATAAGAACAACCTCAACCTCAAAGCTTCCTGGTCCACCCTCAAAATAGTATATGACATACACATACCTTTAAGGTTAGCAAGATATAGATTTGCATCATCAACTGCTGCTCCTAAGATCATGTTCAACAGTTGGATCATAGCACTAAAAATGTCAAACTTTACATTGGGGAGGGGTAGAGCTGGAGGAATGATAACTCTGGAATCAACCACTTTACCATATCCCATATCATCGTCTTTCTCATATGGGTACAGATGCTGATATTTAAGGATCAATAAGGATCTTCCTCTTTGAAGTCTATCACGATGCTTACCCACTTGTCTTATCCTGACTATATCTCTTTGTTGAGCTTGCGTAGGCTCATCTAATTAGGCCTGCTCTTCCACTAGTAAGTGCTTTATTTATCTATCTATAATATTTTATGGATCACCAGAAGCACATAGAAGTGTTGTATTAGGATCAATGGGTAAAGGAAGAGATATAATTTAAGGTTCATGAACCACAGTAGGAACACCATCACAAACTTGCTCTATCATCTTTTGTGGTATTTAAAGAATTCTCTCTAGATCTGGATCAAAATGAAGTAAGGGACTGCCTCTACTCTGAGTGTTTCGCATACATCAGCATTTGCCAAATCAAGACAGAAAATAAAACTTGCAAACTTTACCAATTCAATTAACTACTCAAACTGTCTTCCCCGACAATGGAGCCAAAATTTGATGTCTTCCAAAATTGACCTCCAAAGAAGTATGTTGCAGTCAACGCCAAATATAGTAATCCAACTAGGTTGGGGTCAAACCCACAAGGAAAGCTTTGAACAGTTTCTTAACTTTCTGAATTCCATGAGCAGTGTAGAAAAGTAAATATAGGAATTTAGAAGTAATCAATAAATTGTAACTGAACATGAATGATTTGAGTTTGTAAACAATTGAATATAAACACTAGGACTGTGTTCCCCTAGCTTCTCAACTCAGTAAACCTCTCATGTTCAAGCCACCTATTCTGCTGCTCTGTATGTAAAGTCAATAGGCTATGTAATACCAATCGTCTTGTGAACGTGTTGATAAATCTCACCCTTTACCTTGTGAGTCTTAGGGCATCACCTTATTGCTCCTTTTATATGACTTCAGTTCAACTCTCACCTTTTGAGTCTCGAGTTGATTAGATGAGATAGAGAATAAATAAGATGGACGTGAATCTCAAATTTTTGTCTTAATCCCTTTTTCCCAATGTCAAACTCCCTTGTGAGGATGTTCACGAATACAAGCAATCCTCAAGCTTCTGCAATACCTCTAAGGTTAATTAATAAGAAGAAGATTAAGATATATCCAACTACTTTAGAATTGATGAATCTCCCACCTCATTTACATAGTTAATCTACCAAGGTTCCCACAACCCAAGTCAAGGAAATTAGTCTCTCATGTTTATGTAACAATACATGATATTCAATAAAGAAAGAATGCAATTAGTTGCACAAAATTAAGAAGAATAAAATTCAAAGTCTTCAATTAAATCAAAACCCAAACTCTCAAGAAAAATTAAAGTATGTAAGATTATTGTAAAAGTGCATAACGTAATGTTAAAGAATGTAACTTCATAAAATATTAACCCTAGGTTATTTATAGTGTCTAAGAAATACTCAAAAATCCTAATTAAAATAGAATATAAAAAGTAATGTCGGCACAAGGTACGACTATCTCATCCACTCATAAGGTCTTCTTATGAGTTTTACTGTGCCTGTCGTATGTTCTCCAGTGTCTAATCTTCCAGGAATTTAAATTTCTATTTTCCTTATAACTCATCCTCATGAGCCATATCTTGACCATACGACTCGTGGTCTTCACTCGTATCCATCAGGGACTTAATCATTATTTCTCTTAACATTGGTCAGCTTACAATTTGATTATACGATTCATACTCAGTCTTCTGACTCATATTCTTTTAAGACTTATACTCTGAGTGTCATCCTGAGATTCTGTTCTCCTTACAATTTCTTTACATGATTCGTATCCTTATCTTATGACTCGTATACTCTAATTGTATCTTTCTATCACTTAATTTTTTAGCATGGATTTTTCTTCTCTTGTGCTTATGAGTCAGCCTGTGAGTCGTATAATGTATTAATGAGAAGTAAAGTGACTCATATTATCTGCAGACTTGGTCTTCTTCAGGTCTTTTTCTTCCAATTTCATTCCAAAACTAGTATTGACCTATATTATCTGTAAAAAGCAAAAAATCACATCATATCTACTAAAACAACCTAAGTACAAGCATAAATTCTTTGTTTTAAGCATCAAAAGTGCCATATTTCCATGAATAGGTGATTTGCTGATTAGTTGCAAGGTGCTAACTTTTTCTGCAAAATTGATCTTCGATCTTGGTATCCTCTGTTAAAGCTCAGGGAGGTGGATATCCCTATGGCTACCTTCTGTACCCGATATAGGTATTTTGAGTTCTTGGTTATGTTTTTTGGGTTGACCGATTCCCCAATGGCATTCATGGATCTAATGAATATAGTCTTTCATCTATTTATAGATTTGTTCATCATTGTTTTTATAGATGATATTCTAGTATACTCTAAGAGCGAGCTGGTTTATGTGAATCACCTCTGCATTGTATTACAGACCTTAAAGAAGTGGTATTTGTATGTTGAATTTTTGAAATGTGAATTTTCGGTGAATGTTGTCACTTGTTTGGGTTATAATGAAGGGATTATGGTGGAACTGCAGAAAGTTGCAGTGGTGAAGAAGTGGCCTATACCCACAATTCCAATCAATATTTGGATCTTCTTGGGTTTAGTGGGATAATAAAAGAGGCTTTTTGAGAGTTTTTTGAGTATAGCTTCCCCGTTGACTAAGTTGATTAAGAAGAAGGTAAAGTTCTTTTAGTCCGATACTTGTAAGGGTAGTTTCGAGAAGCTGAAGGATAAGTTAACTTTGGCTCTGGTCTTGAACTTACCTGAAGGCACTGATGGGTTTTTGGTCTATTATGATGCATCTCGTATGGAACTTGGTTGTGCTTTGATACAACATGGCAAGGTGATAGCTTATGCCTTTTGAAATTTGAAGGTGAGTGAGAGGAATTATTTGACTCATGAATTGGAATTATTAGTTGTGGTGTTCGCATTAAAAATCTGGTGTCACTATTTAAATAGGGTACATATGGATATCTTCTCTGATCATAAGAACCTACAGTATGTATTTACTCAGAAAAAGTTTAACCTCAGGAAAAAGAGATAGCTTGAGCTTCTCAAGGATTATGATATGAGTCTTTACTACCACCCAGGTAGAGCTAACATGGTTGTTGATGCTTCTAGTAGGTTATCCATGGGGATTCTAGATAATGTGGATTAGGATAAGTGAGAGTTGGTGAAGAATATTCACTATTTGGCTAAACATGGAGTTCACCTTTTTTGGACACTAAGGATGATAGTGTCTTTGTGTAGAAAGTGGCATGGTCATCTCTTGGTCCTAAAATCAAGGAGAAATAGATGTTAGATCCTATCTTGATAGGGATCAAGGGCGACGTAGGTGGGAAAAAGGTGATGGCCTTCGATATTGGTGGTGATGGTACCTTATGGTACTAAGAGAGATTATGTGTTCCCGATGTAGATGGTTTGGGAGAAAGGATCTTGGTTGAGGCGCATGAGCCACTGTAAGTTGTTCATCCTAGTTTGACGAAAATGTATCATGACCTCAAGGAGATGTATTGCTAGAACAATGTGAAGAGAGATGTGATGAATTTTGTAACCAAGTACTTGGTGAGTCAACAAGTGAAAGTTGAGCATATGAGGCCCAGAGGATTGTATCAAGAAATTAAGATTCCTGAATAGGTGGGAGGTAATCAACATGTATTTCGTTAGCAATCTTCCTTAATGTCAAAATCAATTTAATTCAGTTTGGGTCATCGTGGATAGGATGACAAAGTTGGCACACTTTTTCCTAGTGAGGAATAACTTCTCGACTGAGTATTATGTATGGTTATACCTTTAAGAGATTGTGAAGTTGCATGGGGTAATTATTTCTATCATCTCTGATCGTGGTACACAACTTTCATCTCACTTTTGGTAGTCATTTTCGAAAGCTTTGGGGACCAAGGTGAGTTTTAGTACTTCTTTCACCCACAGTTGGATGGGCAAGCAAAAAGGACTATTCAGAAGTTGGAAGATATGCTTCATTCTTGCATGATTGACTATGGTGGTTGTTGGGCTATGCACTTACCTCATGTAGAGTTTGAGTACAATAATAGCTACCACTCTAGCATTGGGATGGCTCATTTTAAGGCATTGTATAAAAGGAGGTATAGGTCTCCTATTGGGTAGTTCAAGGTTGGTGAGACGGATATGTTAGGCCCAAATTTGGTTCACGAGGCTATGCAAAAAGTTAAGGAGATTTGAGATAGGCTTAAGGCTACCCAAATTCACCAAAATTCCTATACAAATATGAGGCATAGGAATTTAGAGTTTGAGGTTGGGGATAGGTTTCTCTCATGAAGGGAGTGATGTAGTTTAGGAATAAGGGAAAGCTCAGACCCTGATATGTGGGTCTTTAGATAATTTTGAAGAGAGTTTTCCATGTTGTGTATAAGTAGGAGTTGCCTTCTATTTTGATATCTATTCATCTGGTGTTCCACATTCCTATGTTGAGGAAATGTATAGTTTACTCATTATGAATTGTTCCTTTCAAGGATATTGGTATTTCAAATTCCCTATCTTATGAGGAGATCCCAATTGAGATATTGGATTGGCAGGTTTGCCGATTGTGGACCAAGGACATATGCTCAGTAAAGTTTCTATGGGGGAACCATAAGGTGGAAGAGGCTACATGGGAAGCTGAAGAGGAAATGAAGTCCAAGTATCCGTTCGTATTCCCCGTTCCAAAAATTCGTGCTCAAGGTATGTGTTGATTCTTAACCTTTTTATTTTATGTGTTTGTTAACAGTAAAAAAGTGAATTCTGTGGTGTTCTATTTTCTTTCTTAACGGTAAGAGTAGAGATGTTTGGGGGTTTAATCATTCTTGTACTGCCTTGTTCCATTATTTGAGCATAAATAATCCGAGTGGGGGAGAATTGAAATACCCTGGGTTTTTCCCCTTAAAAATTTCCTGAGCTTTAAGCTTGCTGCCCTTGTAATGAGTCACCATACGAATTGTATTGATTGGGTAGGGGTCAAGTGACCCAATTTGTAAGGTGTCCAGTAAGTGGTGGTTGTGTTTTTTTATGGTTACAACTTGGTGGTTACTTTTCATATGTTCATGATATGAGAAGTATAATGTCCAATCGTATATTGCCCAGTGTCTAGCCTAGATATTCTGATTAAGGTATGACTTGAAGGATACTAGTCGTATTGTGATGATACGAGTTGGGCAAGGGAGTTATATATTAGATAGAATATGGTGTCCAACTTTCTGTTCTGGTTATGACTGGATGGTACCAGTCGTATGATGTGGTGTTGAGTTGGAGGGCCAACTCGTACCCACTTGTGGGAATTTTTACAGTTTACGTTGATGGTATTCTGGACATTTCCTATTACCCCCAAGCTCACACCCAAGTGTACGTGGTCTCACCAAGTAGTAAATTATCGCTTTAAAAGCCAAGTATCGATCCCACAAGGACTTGTGTTGACAACTATCGTATTCTAGTTCACTATTGAGATTAAAGCGGTGGAATTTGAAAATTAAAGTAAAGTAAACAATGCGGAAAATAAATGAGAATGAAAACCTAGGGTTAAAACACTATGAACAATCATACTATGCTATTGAACTTCATTCTTCAAATTACTTATGTAACACCCCAAAAATGGTCTCGAGACGTCACACGGTGCTTGGGACCACAAGTGATCCCAAGCTAACCCTTCTACTGACATAACTCATAAGCAACTGAATAAAATACATAAATCTAAAAGAAATAAGTGGAAGATTACTCTTTTCTGAATCTGATCAATACCAAACTAAATTAAAATAATTACAACTCCGCTTTTACAAAAAAAATTGGAATCAAATACCTTAATTCTACTGATTGTCTATGAAGCCTCTACTAGGATTGAGTATAGGTAGCCAGGACATGATCCCCAGCTATCCCAAATCAATACAACTGAATAAAGACAAAAAAAGATATGATACTACTCAAACAATATGAATGACTCGAGCCCTTGAATCAAGAGGACTCATCACCTGCTGACTAAAAGATGCAAGCTTTTTTAATATGGTATGCATGCTACAACTGAACTGATACCTATATTATGAGATAATGTAGCACATAGACATATATGTGGATCAGTTCTTTAAGGATGTACTGAGTATATGGGGGTGAATGCATAAGTAAAAGAATCATCTCATCATCAAAAATTGTAAAACAGTGCATGCTAAATGTAAATGACTCATATAAGCTGGAATATCTTAAATACTAAAAATAATAATCATGAGAATCATGCTTTATAAATCTAGTGAGTCATAACATTTAGTTCTAAAAGTTGTGGTTGTATCCTACTTTTAAATCATACTGTCTAAGTGTAGAAAGGACTCACTCTTAAATCTGTAATCTGAAAGCTGAAATTAGAAGCTAATATCTTTTTGTAAAGCATAATCTGAGTAAAACTGTAAGCCTTTACACTTAGTTTTCTAAAATATTATCGGTTCTTCATTTATAGTTAAAGAGAATACTTTATCTTAAAAAATCATTGCTACTAGCCTTTTAAACCTTTAGGGAGATCTTTCAAACCTCTTATTTACTAGTAGGGAAAAATACTTTAAAACTGTTTTGAAAATCTTTACCGTTAGGCCTTGAAACTTTATGGAGCTTTAGAAATTTTGGAACTTTGCAACTTAGGGACTTTGGGACTCAGGGAGTTTCTTCTAACCTACATAAACCATGTGAGCTGACATGAAGTCTAACGTCTTGCCCACGTTGGGGAGAGCTGTTCTACCATTGCCATCGAAATAGAACCTTAACTTAAGTGATCATTATCTTAGCCCACTATGGTTGTTTAAAACCTATGGTGGCTCGTAGTTTTGGGACATGAAACCTTGGAATAATACCCAACTCGGTGCTAAGTACTACTCCCATACTTATTGCTCAAAACTTTTAGGAAATCCACCATAAAATAGCACAAGGGTTTATAATTAAAACCAATTATGGTTTTTTTTTATTAAATCTTAAACCGAATGAATAATGTGGATTCCAATCTTAGCTTAGGATCAAAATATCAATCTTTGCTTTTGAAAGAGCTAATCAAAACTTGTCAATAGGACTTGAGATCATAGTCTCCTCATAAAATAATCAATAGTACTTAGAACTCAAAGTATAAAGGTTTAATGCATCAATAATTACATCAATAGTCAGATTTAAACTTCATGCTCAATAATCATCTTAAAAGCTTTTAATAATCTCAGTCAAGATAATGGTATATAACTCATAATACAACTCTTATGATTTCAAACATGAACATATGTAAATTTCTTGCAATTGGAGCGTTAAATATCATAATAATTTCATAAACTAAAATAATGAGGATTTGGGTAGCAACCCTAACTTAATTTTGATGAGAAATCATAGAATATTCAGTAAAATTGAAACCACAATTCAGTTTTGGGAACAAGGATGAAAGGTTTATCATTGTTCAAAACCCCACATACCTTGGATGATGAACTAGATGAGTAAGTTTACTTTTGGAAATCTATTTGTGTTCTTGAATGATGATTCTTGGGGTTCTTGAATTGGGAACTTTGAATCTTAAACTGATTTGGGAAAACAATGATGGAATCTTGGGGATTCTTGAAGTTGAATGATGAATCTTAGGGTTTTGGTTAAGACAAATTTTGATGAAAATAAGCATAGAAGGCTTATAATAGGGTTAAATCGTGTTTTTGGATAGATTAAGGGGCTTGGTAATTGACCAAAACACACCCTTGAGCTTTTAAACGATACTTGAAAAGTAGTAAAAATCCTGATTTGACTAGCCACCGCGATGCGCCACAATCGCTGTGGCTCACTGGAAAAGGACGAGTGGGAACTAGGCTTTCTCTACAACACGGAGCTATCGCGGTGCCATATTATTTTGCCATTTTGGCCACTAGCGCGATGCGCCACTATCACGAAGGCTTGCTGGAAATTGACAAATATGAAATGGGACTCCTCTGCGATGCTGTGGAATCATAGAGTCTCATTGGAATTTAACATTTACCAATTTGCTTAGCTCCGCGACGCGTTGAGAGTCCAGGTGACATACTGTGAACTTAAAAATTCTATAACTCCTTCACCGAGGGTCGGATTTGGGAAAATTTTGTATTGACAGAAAGTTTATTTAATTTCCCACACAATGGAAAGTCGAAATCTTGAAAATTCCACATAGAATAAATATTATTCATTTTGAAAGCTATCCCTTAACATTCTAGGAATGAATTAAAGATAGAAAAGTTCGTGGTATTACAACTTATATTGGTTGATGATTGTAGGGTTTATAGCATGATCATGGCATCCCAACCTCTAATCGTCTACCTAACTTGGACATAACAACTACATAGTTAAGTGGGGATGTAATAATCCAACTAGATGTATAAATCTATCATCCTACATGTGAACCAAACAAGGATTCTAGGTATATCCCTATCCTAGTCTCTAATTTAAATCCTTTATTTTATAAAAGAATAAGAACCTTGTTTTATCTATCCCTACTCTCTATTTTCTTATTCCCCCTCCCGGGCTCATAAAGTCGACAATGGATGTATACTAAGGTTATTTAATCCTTAAAATAGTTATAAAAATGATAAATTAACAACCAAATATGATATGCAATCAAAACCATATCAATTCAAAGCAATAGAAATCATGTTCTTGGCCTTAACCCTGGAATTGGGCTTTTAGCCACTCATGGACATAGTCGTAATCAAGATAATTGAATATAATATAAAAGTCATGAAAAAGCTAATTTAAAAGAATAAAAACCCTAATATAAGTGTTTTCATCCTCCCTCCAATTTTCAAAGTCGTCCAAGGTGTCTAACATAAAGTACAAGTGTCCTATTTATAGGAGGACAAAACTGCTGATTTTCGCACTAGGTCGGCATTGTGGAGCTCATATCGGAGAATATGGGTTTATATGCACCATTATATTGGATACCAACTTTTTTTGTCCCTTAGTAAGATTCTGGTGTATATCACATGCCATTTGGCCCTTGCTTTTCTCCCCGACGTTCCCTTTACATCGAAGGTGTCCAATTCATGTCAAGTTGTGTCTTGTGTTTCCATTGATCCATTCCAAGCCTTTTTGTGTTGTTTCCACTTGATTTGAATCTTTTATATCCTTAATATATCAAAAAAATAAACTAATAAAGCATAATATAGAATTAAACACAATAAATTAGAGCTCAAAACAACACAACATCAAAGACGACAAACTAGAAACTTAAGCTAAGAATACTAGTTTTGCCCCTTTTGATCTTTCACTTAGTTTTTACTCTTGACTTTATTCAATTGTTATTTAAAAACAATAAACAAATTTTTCCACACATAATCACACAATAATACCATTAGAAACTTATTACACTCACTAGAATCCATTGAGATCAACTAGAACAACACCTAACTCAAGCTAGTAACACTAGTTTTCTCATTTGAATTTAAAGTGACACAATTATGTACAAAATTGTTTGAAATACACCTTAAACATTATAATCAAGTACTTAAACACTTTGATGCTCAATTATATCACAATTCACTCATAAAGCACACAAGAAGTCCTCAAAACAAGACTAAATATGCTAGGATAACAACACTAAGGAGCATAAATCCACCTCAAATCATCACCCCACACTTAAATCCTTGTTCATCCTCAAACAACTCTTTACTATAAGCATCATAAGCTGAGGTGACTACACACTTATGCAACAAGCAAGACACTCAAGCTAGCACTATAATGACTACACGGAATTCAAGTATCTACACTAAGCATGTTATGTATACAATTGAAAGTTCAAGAACACTACTCCAAAACGTCCTAGACCCATAAATTAAGTCACCTAGTTAGCAAACTGATACAACTTGTTCAATTAAAGACATCATATAAGTCACCCAAAATTCATCAGACATGTGCTCTCACAACAAGAGAGTTACCCAGAGACATTCACATAAATGCAATTTATAACAGAATGGGTACAAGAATCAAATTTTGCTAACACTCAAAAAGAATTCACAAGTTACACATAATGAACCATAAGCTTTCCCTTAGTGTAGTACTCAACTAATATAAGAATTTCAAAAATTATGATCAACTAGGTCTTTACTAGTTATGAAGGCTAAGGTATAGGTAGGAAATATTTTGTCCAACAATAGTGACTATCTTCCCTAAGCACTTCAATACATTACACTATACAACTAAGATCAATCTTTAACAACCAACTCTCACCTATACACCATTCAGACATACATAGTTTTACCCTATCTCATTAAGCTCATTTACCTAAAATATGGTAGGAGTGTTGTCTATTAATTAATTACTCAATTTTTTTAGCACTTATTTTCTTTTCACTCCAAACCACAACACATCAAATTTTTGAATGCCAGAAGTCATTATATAGGGGCTTCAATTTCACCTTTACCTTCTTGAGTTTCCAACTCCTTAACTTAATTAGATTTCAACTAAAACTTTTAGAAGCTTTGGATTAAATTATGGTCAATAAAAGAAGGGGATTTAGGTTACTTATGAGGCTGCCAAAGAAAATAAACTAAAGGCTCAAAGGGGCTAACTAGGATTATACATAATGGAAGGTAAAATGTGGTATGAAATAATTTATCAAAGAAATTCCTACATCATCTCCTAAACCCACACTCTTTATTTTGCTTTTCATACATACTAGGCAAGTTCTAGACAGCACATGCAACGAGAAATATACAACACCTCTCACACACACGGCAAATGCTCAACTCAAGTAAGATCATATAGACTTTCAACTAAACAATCACCTAAATTCAACATTAAGCAACAAGTACAAGAGTCATAATCATGAGCCTAAGAGGCTTAAAAGTAGTAATTCACACAATCAACATGTTCTTTACAACAAAAACACTTGCATCGTGTCATCAACTATAACACCAAAAAGAATATCTCACATAATTTTTTAAAACTACTCCTAAAAATGGGAATTTCCCAACCCTACACTAAAAAATCTACTTTCTCCCCAAAGTATAATTTAAAAGTAGAGATAAAAATACTCCTCAAGGCCTCTAGGCCTAGATAGTAGCATCTTTTTAAATCAAAAGGGTCTGGAGACCCCACACTTAGTCTTCGCCATGCTCCTTAGCTCAGGTTTTCTGGTACTCATACTTCCTATCAACCCGTGACTCACAAAAACAAAAACTAGTAAACTAAAAACTAAAATACTAAAAATAAAACTAACCTTAACTTAGGTTGCCTCCCAAGAAGCGCCTAATTTAGTATCGCAGCACGACTCAATCTATGACTTATCCATATTTCTTCATCCTCTTTCTTATACTAGAATACCATATTATTATTCATTTTTGACCTCTTAAGTGGGAATTCTCAAGGTCAACGGCTTTCTCAACTTTAGCCTTTTTTGGCTCATTAATTTGCATCATATCAGGCTGTGGTATTTGAAGCTCGGGCTACTCAATCAGGAATTCTAAAGAGGTATTTTGTGGAATAGACTCCACTACCCCCACTTATCCCCTTCAATCAATGAATCATGCATAAATCTTGGTAGTGGGATATTGTGTTGAGTGTTTTTACCACTTTAAAAACTTTCTCTTCATTATCTAGCCTCATTGTGAGCATGCCCTCTCTCACATCTATCATAGCTCCACCCATCTCCAAGAATAGACGTCCTAAGATTACTAGTACTCTTTTATCTACCTAAAAATTTAAATAATAAAGTCGGTAGGAATAACAAACTTACCAACCTTAATGAGAACATCCTATATGACTCCTTCAGGATGGTATATGTCCCATTTGCCAGTTTTCATAACACAGAGCTTGGTCTTGACTTCCCCAAGCCCACAGTGTTGAATAAAGAAAAGGGCATCAAGTTTATGCTTTCCCCTAAGTGACTAAGTGAGTGCACCACCTCACTATTCCTAATTTGAATGGGGAAAGTGAACTTCCCAAGGTTCTTAAGCTTTTTGGGCATCTTATGTATCACCACAAAGCTACAATCCCCATTGAGTGCTACAACCTCTACATCTTGTAGTTTAATTTTATTAGAGGCCATATCCTTCAAGTACTTAGCGTACTTGCGCATTCCCTACAAAACATCTAAAAGAGGTAAGTTAATGTGCATCCCTCTGAATATGTCAAATAAATTCTTGAAGCATGCATCATCCTTCTCTTTTATATGCCTCTATGGGAAAGGTAATGGTGGCATCTCCTTCATCTGTTTAACAACTTTCCTTTTTGATACTCAGACTTTCTTGAATTTTTAGCAGCTTTGTCATCTATCGATTAGGGAGTCAACTCTATATCTACCTCCTTGGTTTTCATTGCAGTTTGTTTATTTATCTCATTAACACTCCTCAAAGTGATTGCCATTACTAGTTTAGGATTTTAAGTATCACTTGGCAAAGAACCTTGAGGCTTGGTATTTTGTGCCTGCACAATCTGACCTATTTGCAACTCCAAACTCCTTGTATCTACTTTGTGTCTCTTTATATTTGCTGCAAATTAAGATTGAGAAGCCATAATTTGTTTCAGCATCTCTTCCATATTTCTAGTCTAGGTTATGGTTTGTTGGTCGTTCCATTATAGATTTGGTGGCTGATTCTGCCACTTTAGATTATAGGTGTTCTCTTAATTCGGGATTTAAGCAATGAGCATAAATATCACAGACTTAGCATTTATAGCACACGTAGCAACCGCATGCCCATTATTTCCGCAAACCTTACACTAACCTGCAGTCTGTTGAATTGCATTAACTGTGGTTGTAGGCTGTGTAACCCCCAACTTTACTTTGCTTATCTAATTTTGTAGTGCAAAAATCTAGGTAGAGGTAGAAGTAAATTGGTCCACCTCTAATACACCCACAACCTTCTTTCTGGCATTTCTTGAGTCTGAATGCCACTTGGGATTTCCTGTGCAATCTGGTTCATTATAGTATAAAGCTCATCATAAGTCAGCTTCAAAGATTGACTACCTGCAGCTGAATCTAGAAATTATTTTTTTTGTTATGGTCATGTGCCTCAACAAAAGTGTGAGCTAATACCTCAATGAATTGATGATGATGTGGATAGTCCTGAAGAAGAGCTTTGAATCACTCTTAAGCATGATATAAATTCTCATCTAGCTTCTATTTGAAGCACATAATATCACTATGCAATCTTGCAATCTTGCCATATGGAAAAATTAGATAAGGAATTTTTGGGCTAAGTTATCCCAGGTTGTGATTGAATTTTCTAGCTCAGCGTTTAACACCTTTTATGCTTCCCCCGACAATGAAAAGGGGAATAGTGTAATCCTTATATAATTATTTGACACGCCCGTCGGGATGAATGTGTCACTAATCTCCAGAAATTTTCACATATGGACTTGTGGATATTCATCTAAAAGCCCCATAAACTGTCCACTGCTGATCAAAAGCTGCACCATGTTCTGTTTTAACTCAAAATTACCTTCAGTAACTGGTTTTTAAAAAGGGGAGGTCAAATTTGTTGGTAGTGGTATTTCCACTTTGTGAACTGTCCTACGGGCTAGTTGTTCTTCAGCCCATGAGAGTAGGATCATCTTGTTCCTCATGAATTTGTAAGAATTGATAGAGAAGTTCTGCTTCTTTCCTCAATTGATAATACAGTTGCTCGAGTTCCAGGTTTGGTTCGACTAATTCCCTTTCCTGTGCCAGCCTAATAATTTGTCAACCTATTTCCCAAAAATTAAATACCATAGAACAAGCATAAAGCACCAAAGAAATCTACAGAGTAATTCTAAAACAAAAATAGTTGCCAATTTAGAAGTCCCCGGCAATGGTGCAAAAAACTTTTTGCTCCCAAGCGCACATGCAAGTGTATATGGTCTAACCATGTAGTAAAGTGGCCCTTTAGAATTCAAGTATTAATCCCATAGGTACTTGTGTTGACAACTATCCTATTCTAGTCCACTATTGAGATTAATGCGGTGGAATTTGAAAACTAAAGTAAAGTAAACAATGCAGAAAATAAATGGCTTGGACAATCAATGAGAATGAAAACCTAGGGTTAAAGCACTACAAACAATCATACTAATTTATTGAACTTCATTATTTAAATTACTTATCTCGGTTGATGATTCGTAGGGTTTATCGTATGATCATGGTATCCCGACCTCTAATCGTCTACCTAAGTTTGACATTACAACTACATCGTTGAGTGAGGATGTAATATTCCAATTAGATGCAAGAATCTATAATCCTACATGTGAACCAATCAAGGATTCTAGGTATATCCCTATCCTAGTTACTATTCAAATCCCTTATTTTATAAAAGAATAAGAACCTTGTTCTATATATCCCCACGTTCTATTTTCTTATTCCCCCTCCCAGGCTCACATAGTCGACAATGGATCTATCCTAAGGTTAGATAATCCTTAATATAGTTATAAAAATGATAAATAAACAACCAAATATAATAATAAATCAAAACCATATCAATTCAAAGAAATAGTAATCATGTTCTTGGCCTTAACCCCAAAATAGGGCTTTTAGCCACTCATGGACATAGTCGTAATCAAGATAATTGAATGTAAGATAAAAACCATTAAAAAGCTAAAGTAAAAGAATATAAAACTTAATTGAAGTGTTTTTCATACTCCCTCTGATTTTCAAAGTCATCCAACGTGTCTAACATAAATTACAAGTGTCCTATTTATAGGAGGACAAAACTACCAATTTTTGCACTAGGTTCGCTTCGTTGAGCTCATAGCCGGGAATAGGGTGAGAGAAGTGACATTATCATGGATAACCACTATTTTGAGCCCTTTAGTAATCTCATGGAATATATCGCGTTCCATTTTTCCCTATCTTTGGTCCGCGACGCGCCCTTTATATCCAAGGTGTCCAATTAACATCAAGTTGTGTCTTATGCTTCAATTGATCCATTCCAAGAGTTTTTGTGTTGTTTAAACTTGATTTTAAGATTGTATATCCTTTATATATCATAATAATCAACTCAAAAATCTTCTGATATCATCAAACCCAACAAATTAGAGCTCAAAACAACACAACATCCAAGACGACGAACTAGAAACTTAAGTTAAGAATTTTTGCCTCTTTTGATCTTTCACTTATCTTTTCCTATTGAATTGATTCAATTGTAATTTAAAATATATAAAAAAGTTATTAATCACATAATTATACAATAATACCATTAGGAACTCATCACACTCGTTAGAATCCATCTAGATCAACTAGAACAACAGTTTGCTCAAGCTAGTAGCACTAGTTTTCTCATTTGAACTCTAAGTGACCAAATTATGTGCAAAATTGTTTGAAATATTAATTAAACATTATAATAAAGTACTTACACCCTTTTATTCTCAGTTATATCATCATTCACTCATAAATAACACAAAAAGTCCTCAAAACAAGGCAAAATAAGCTAGGATAACAACACTAAGGCACATAAATCCACCTCAGATCATTTCCCCTCGTAACTACTTTTGACCCCATGACATAAAACATATTTTGGGACCTAATTTACCCCCTATTCTCAATCAAATACTCTACACTCTTAAAAATTTCTCTTAAGCTTTGGGTTCAAGAAGTGGCAAGAGTTTCTAAAAGGTAATCAATTAAGGCTCTTAAGGGTGGTTTCTCTCCATCTTCATTGGTGTATAAGGCATGTTATTCATCCCTAATTGTTATTTCAACCAAAAGCATTTTTAATGGATGGTTTTAATGTTAATATTTTAGTATTATTTTGATTCTGAAATATATATTGGGGGTTTTATTTGTTCTTGGTTGGATAATGTTTTCCCATATTTTTCTTATGGTTTTCCTGTTATAATTGTGGTTGAATATGTAGCTGCATGGGAATGGTCAATTGATACATGGTTTTTGATTTTGGAAATCTTATGCCCTTAACAGGTTTGTTAAAATGACCATGAGAATGATTTTGTCACATAGTTTGACTATTTTTGAAATCTTTGCATTCCATAATATGGTAATGGAATCTAAATTTGTTTTGTTGGTTTTAAATGGTTTTGAAAGGCATTGGTGGCCATGACTTTGGTTAAATAGAAATCTTGTAGGGTACATGGGAATCCCCTAAGTGTTGTCTAGTGACATTAATTGCAAGCTACATTCGATATGATGATACCACTTCATGATGCCTTGATACATAACATCTGGAATTGGTGGTTTGATTTTTTGCTAAATGTTTTAATTGAGCAGCGGGTTGTGATGGCTAACCATGGAGATGTAAGTCTGATTGATAGATACTGGTAACTCATGTATGCCGACATAAGGGTTGGTCTTGGTGACTATATGCTTATGGGGTACATGGGAATCACCCAAGTTTATACTTGTATATATGTATCATGGAGGGCGAAGGGCACACGAGACTCCCCGCTTTTATAATATCTCTAGTTCATGCAGTTACATATACTAACACCCATTCAGAGGGTAACACTGGACCCGTATAGCCTGTGGTTGGATTATTACGGTAAAGGTACACAACCCAGGTTAAAGTTTTAAATACATACTAAACCCAGTCCCCTTTTCCAGCCTGGTATATATATTTATGTATATGATTGGATATGGTTTTTTATTTCAGTTTTGAATAATGGAATTATTTTTTCCTTATTATTGAGTACATGCTAGTGTTCACCCGCTAACCATCTTCACACGTTGTATCCCCACCGATGTAGGAATCGACCATACTACTCTTCCTGCTCAGTAACTTGGATTTGTGGAGAGCATTTGTGTCAGATTGAAGAGGTGAGCTTCTATACTCCTAAAGACTCGATTTCATGCTATGGACTTCTTTTTATACTTTAGTTATTTCTTAGACTTTGGCTTTTGCTACTCCCAATCGTATGTTCTTGGATTTTAGTTAGAGGCTTTGTGTGACTACTTTGGGCATGGGCAGTCTCGGTATTGGTGTTAGACTTGGTATTGGCATTGGCGTTGGGTCTGATACCAGTTGGATATTTGATTGGATACTTCGATGTTTATGGTTATGAACTTCTTTAAATTTCTTTGCATTAATTTGGTTTTATCTTGTTATATGTTTGAAATTTATCCGACATTAGGTATATGGTAGTTATGGTGGGGTATTGGGGGTGACCTCCGGTCCCAATCGGACTTTGGATGCCCAACATGAATAGGCCCTAGTTTGGTTCGTGTCATTACTCATCCCTCATCGTTATTTTTTCTAAAAGCATATGTTTTAATGTGTGGCTTTTATGGTATTATTAAGGTTTTGAAGTAAAGGTTGGTGGTTTTGGATGTTCATTGTTAAATAATGTTTTTCCATGGTTTAATTATGGTTTTTCCTAGTTTTAAATATGGTTTTGAACATGTGGGTGCATGAGAATGGTGGTTGAACTTGATAATAGTAAATTTCTCTAAACTTATGACTTTTGAAGTGGTTATAACCCCAACCTTATATTGTAAAACTTGATAGTAGTTATGAGAAACATAGGAATTGGAATTAGGGGTACAATGGAATCTCTAAAGTGTTTGATTTGACTTATTTTATGAAATTAATGCATGGTATAAATGGTTAAATGGTTAAGAATGGTCTTGAAAACCTTATGGGGTACACGGGAATCCCCTAAGTGATTATATAATAAAAAACCTTGTGTGGTACAAGAGAATCCCCCAAGTTATTTTAATAATAAAGTCTCTGGGTACAAAAAATCCCATAAGTGGTAGCTAATGACATTGCTTGCAAGCTATAGTCGGTATGACGATACTACTTAATAATGCCTTAATAATTGACTCTTAAAATTGGTAGTTTGGTTATGTGCTAAATGTTTTAATTGGGAAATAATAGGGGTTGTGATAGCTAGCTGTGAAGGTATGAGTTCGAAGGAAGGACACTAGAAACACATGTTTGCCGACATGAGGGTTGGTCGTGGTGACCATATGCTTGTGGGGTACATGGGAATCCCCCAAGTCTATACTTGTATATATGTATCATAGAGGGTAAAGGGTACACGGGAATCCCCAGCCTTCTATGATATCTCCAGTTGATGTGGCTACACTCACTGGGACCCGTTTAGGTTGTAAAACTAAACACATAAAGCTCGTGGGTGGATTTATGATAGTAAAGCTACACAATCAAGGTTAACATTTTAAATGTATGCTAAACCTTATTCCCTATTCTGGCACGATATATATGTATATATGCCATTACATATGGTTATTCAATTTTGTTTTGAATCCATGGTATTATTTTATCATTGTCCTTGAATAACATGCTAGATTTACTCCGCTAACCATCTTCGGGCACTACATACCCATGCGATGCAGGAACCGACTATAGTTTCACTCCTTTTCCTCAGTGACTTGGTGATTTGAGGATAACTTTTGAGTTGTATTGAAATGGTGAGCTTCTATTCTTCGAAAAAACTTATTTCATGCTATGGAATTCTTTATATCATTTTTATTTCCTCAATTTTGGTTTTGGCTATGGTCTGAGGCAGGGCCATTCTGGATATTCTTTGATTCTGGTTAGAGGCTTTGTTGGACAACTATGGGCGTGAGCGGTGTCGGTATTAGTGTTAGCATTGGTATTAGTATTAGCATTGGGATTGGTATTGGATAGTTAATTGGTTGTGGCTTTCAGTTTTGATTTTGGACTAATTGTCATGTTATTAATTTAATATTATCTTTTTATATGTTCAGAATTCATCTAACATGGGGTGTAGGGCAGATAACGATTGGGTATTGGGGGTGGTCTTCGGTCCTGGTTGGATTTGAAATACCCGACATAACTAGGACCTAGTTTGAGTCATGTCAGATTAGCACTAATCTTCAAGTAAATTTAAAATCAAATATATTGATTTACGTATTTATTATCTAGTAAACGTACCGTGCTTAATCCGCACTCTCTACAAATGGTATCAGAGCCTATGCTGTTTAAAGTTACGGAAGTAGTATATATTTAGATTTATTTGAATAATTTATTAATTATGACTGACTTATTTGATAAAACTAAATTTAGATATTCCCCAAAATATTATTTTGATGGATAAAGTACAAAAATTACCAAAATATAAAGAATTAAAGCCAATAATATCCAAAAAACGTAAAGAATTAAAAATAAGGATAGAAAGACTACAATATAACATAATTGCCGGAGTTAGTAAAAACTCAATAAATGCACAAAAAGAAGAAATATCAAATTTAGAATCGACAATAGATAGTCTAGAATATACACACTAACATGATCTATTAACAATTAAATAAAAAATGAATAAAGAAGAATTTATAATAGATGAAAAAATATATGAAAACCATGAAGGATTAAAAATAAAAAAAGTATTTTCTAATCTAGGAAGAAGGTATAAGAAAATAGGTGAACATTTATATTTAATGTTAGAAAAAGAAGAATTAAAATTAGAAGATAAATTGACAGCTATGGTAAGAATAGAAAAAGAAAATGAAGAAATAGAAAGAAAAAATGAAATAGAAAAAATAAAACAACAAACTACAGAAGAACTACGAAAAATAGAAGACACTAAAAATAGTAGGATGCTGAATTAGAAAGAGAACTACAAATGCTAAAAGATTTGTATGAAAAAAGACAAAAAGAAAAAGAAGAAAAAGATAAAGAACAAAAATTATTAAATGAGGTAAATCAATTTAAAGAAAAATTAGAAATAAGCAATAAAGAAATAGAAACCAGGGAATTAGAAATAAATACAATAGATGTTGAAGAAACTGATAATTATGATTCGGAAGATAGTGAAACATATACAGAAATTTTAACAAATACAAAAAATTTAGAAATCAATGAAAAACAAAAAGTAATTAATGAAGAAAACTTAGAAAATAGAAACACAGAAATAAATACTCTTGATAAAAAAGAAGATGAAAATATAATACCTAGAACATCAGAAATAAGAAAACCTACATATTATAAGAATAAATTTAAAAGATATAATCTGAAAGATGAATATGACAAATGGACACCAAAATAAATAGTTAATAAAAATTATAACTTTTTAGACTTAGATTGTGTAATAGATACAGAAAAAAACAATACAATTATGGATAGGATATATGACAAAACAATTATTAGATAATAATATAAACGTAACAGATGCACCAGAATATATAGAAAGAACACTAATAGGAATAGTGAAATTATGGTTTTCAAATTTAACTGAAAATAGCAAAATGGTATTAAGAACTAATAAACCTACAGAAGGAACATCATCAACAACTACAACTAAATTAACACCTATAGAATTATTAAAAAAATATGAAATTGCTATAAAAGATGAATTTAGCAGCATGACAACAACAGAAGAAGAACAAAATGAAGAGAAAGACACAAATAGGAATTTAATGTTAAAATTAGTAATATGTAATATGTGTTACATAGATGAGTATACTTGCGCATTTAAAGAATATTATTATAAAGGAACATATAATATAGAAGAATGTAAAGAAATAAGAAAATTATATTATAATAAATTACCTGAACCATTTAGTTCAAAAATAATAAAAAAATTGGGATGAAGCAAAACTAGTAGATACTTTAGGAGCAAGAATAAAATTTTTACAACAATGGTATAGAAACCTATGTGAAAAATATAGAGAAGAAATAAAAATGGAAAAAACATCAATAAGAAATTTAGCATGTTGTAAAGATAAAATAACACCTCAATTTGGATGCGAAGAAATATATTATAAGAAAAGAAAAAGACATAAGAAATATAAGAAATACAAAAAATCAAAATATAAATATAAGAAACCAAGAAAAAGATATTATGTAAAAAATTATAAACATAAAAGACCATATAGGAAAAACAAATCTACAAAAGAATGTACTTGTTATAATTGTGGAAAATTAGGACATTTAGCTAGAGATTGTAAATTACCTAAAAACCCAAACAATAAACAAATATCAGAAATAAAAATAGAAAATACAGAATATATGCAGATAGATTATATAGATAATGAAATAGATAGTGAATTAGATGAATTAAATGACTGAAGAAGATATAAAAATTATAACAAAGGAAGAATATTTAAGTGAAGAAGGAACATACCAAAAAATAATATTTGATAGTCACATATTTAATGAAATAAAAGGAAACGAATTAGATTTAAGTGTAGAAAAAATATTTAAAATACCAACAATAAAAAACATATTTAGTAAAAGAAAAGAAGAATACTACGTAGTAAGCCAAAAAGAACATGTAATAGACTGTAGATATGCAAAAGGTAAAGCTAGTATACCACTAGTAACAAAAATGTTAATTAATAAAGAAATAAACGATATAAAATTAGAGACCCAATAAAATACGTACCCCTAGGAGGTAAAAAGATATTAATAAAAGCATGTTTCAGAGAAAGAATAGATACACCAATAGAATTATACCTAGCAGATGATAGAATTATAAAACCTATAGAAAAAAGTATAATAACTACCATAAAAAGAAATTTAATATACCAAAAATTTAAATTTATAATAAGTGCAAATTATTCAGTAGCAATAACAAATAAAAATATAGATAAATCATTAGTATTATATTGGAAAATATCAGCAATAGAACTAACCTCAGGAAGTAAAATATTTACAGCAAGATGTAAAAATCTATATGTATCAACAACAAAATATAAAATAACGGAAAAAAATAAAATTAACAAAATACAAATAGAAAGTCCTTTCGAACAATTTGTAAAAACAATTAATAATAATGATTATAGTTATAGAGACATAGATATAGAAGAAAATTTAGAAATAATAAATGATAGAATAAGCACAACAAAAAGAATAGCTTATGAAAAACCAGAATCATCAAGTTCATCAAAAAGAACAAGTTATGAAACAAGTTCAACAACTAATGTAAACCAATATTACAGAACAGGAATAATAAATGAAAAATAATATTTAATACTCTTAAATACAGGACAAGAAGAAAATTATATAGCAAGATATCTAATATAAAATGAGGAAATAAAATCTAACAATAATATATGCCCAGATATACCAAGAAGCTTAATAAACACTAAAAATATAGTAGAAAAAGAAAAAACAATAGGAGTTAGAAAAATAAAAATAGAATTTGAAATAAAGGAAGAAATGCAAAAAACAAACATAATATTAGGAATAAAATGGCTAGAACAAGTAAAACCATATAATATAGAGCATACGCAATTAACTATAACATATAATAGAGACAAATTATTCTTAAGAAGAGCTTTAACGTGATATGAAAATATATGTATTAATGAAGATAGTAGTAGAAGGGTATTACAGTAGATATTATACGCCTATGATAGATACAGGAGCAGAAGCTAATTTATGTAGATATAATTGTTTACCAAAAAGTAAATGGGATAAATTAAAGACACCAATAATATTTAAAGGATTTAATAAAGAAGGAAGCTTAATTACCTATAAAGCTAAGAATGTAAAAACACAAGTATGGATAAAATATTAACAATAGAAGAAATCTATATTATGAGCTAACATCAAAAGATATACTTTTAGGAATGTCGTTTTTAGATAAATTATACCCACATATAATAACTAGAACGGATTGGTGGTTTACAACACCATGTAAACAGAAAGTAAGAGCAAAAAGAGTTACTAATAAAATAAGAAAGAAAACTGGTTGGATAGAAGGAAGTGAAAAAATTACACAAAAATTAGAAAATGTAAAAAATACTGAAGATAAAATAGAATTGGTCGTATTTTCAATAAATAAAAAAGAAATAACTATATTTTCAATATGTAAGATAGAAATAATTAAGAAAAAATTAGAACAATTATATAGTGAAGATCCATTAAAAGGATGAGAAAAACATAAAACCACTATAAAAATTGAATTAATAGATAAAAATAGCATAATAACTCAAAAACCATTAACATATAATTTTGATGATTTAAAAGAATTTAAAATGCACATAGAAGAATTATTAGAAAAACAATAAAGTAATAGTAAACATAATAGCCCAGTATTTATAGTAAATAAACATAGTGAACAAAAAAGAGGAAAAAATAGAATGGTTATTGATTAGAGAAATTTAAATGCAAAAACCATGACATATAATTACCTAATACCAAATAAGATATTAAAAATAAGACAAATACAAGGATATAATTACTTTAGTAAATTTGATTGTAAATCAGGACTTTACCATTTAAAGTTAGAAGAAGAATCTAAGGAATTAACCACATTTACGGTACTACAAGGATTTTATGAATGGAATGTACTACCATTTGGATATAAAAATGCACCAGGTTGATATCAACATTTTATGGATAGTTATTTTAAACAATTGCCTAATTGTATAGTATATATAGATGATATACTATTATATACAAAGACCAAAGAAGAACATTTAAAATTATTAGAACAATTTACGGATATAATAGAAAAATCGGAAATAAGTTTAAGTGAAAAGAAAGCTGAAATTATGAAAAATCAGATAGAATTTTTAGGAATACAAATAGATAAAAGTGGAGTAAAAACGCAACAACATATAGTACAAAAAATAATAAATTCAAAAGAAGAATTAGATACAAAAAAGAAATTACAATCATTTTTATGATTAGTAACCAAGTAAGAGAATATATACCAAAATTAGCAGAAAATCTAAAGCCCTTACAAAAAAATTAAAAAAGGATGTAGAACATAATTATAACGAAGAAGATAAAAAACAAGTTCAAAAAATAAAAATATTTTGTAAAGCATTACCAAAATTATAATTTTCAGATGAAAATAGAAAATTTATATATATAGTAGAACAGATGCTAGTGAATGTAGTTATGGAGGAGTACTTAAATATAGATATGAAGAAGAAAAATTAGAACACCATTGTAGATACTACTCAGGTACGTTTAATGAAACAGAAATAAAATGGGAAATAAATAGAAAAGAATTATGCTCATTATATAAATGTTTATTAGCATTTGAGCCATATATTGTATATAACAAGTTTATTGTACGAACAGATAATACACAGGTACGTTGGTGGCTAACAAGGAAAATACAAAATTCAGTTACAACAAAAGAGATTCGGAGACTAGTCTTGAATATATTAAATTTCACATTTATAATTGAAGTAATTAGTACTAACAAAAATGTTATTGCAGATTACATATCAAGACAAAGCTATACAGACTGATATAATAGAAGAAGATACTCTAGAAAAGATATTCAATACCCTAACTACGCTTTCAATGAAAGTTGACAGTATGGGTAATGAAATAGAAAAGCTAAAGACTAATGAAGTTAAACTGAAGTCTATAGCTAACTCGGCAGTGTGCACAGCTATGTCGATTGGAAGACATTAAAATTCCAGAGCTAGAAGGAGACGTTAGGACACTCCATAAAACCCATAATGTTTTTCAATCTACTTCTGTAGGTACAAGCAAAGGAGTTAGGAAAAACACAAATATGAACCTAAACAGGCTATTTGATAAACCATTTATTCCAAATACACCAAAAGATCCTATGTTTATACCCCCACAAATTACCACATACCGAGAAAGTTTAAACCAAGATAAAAAGACCTACAACTATACAGCCCGAACATACATAGAAAATATTTACAAAATACAAACCTTCTTAAACATCAACCCCAGAGCTATAAACATCCAAGAGCCACATACGAATTATATAACCCAAAAGCTAATCGGATACAATAAGCTAATTGTTTTACCCAAAACCAAACCAAGTCTAGTTAAAACTTGTTACGAATATGGACTACTTAGTACCATATATATCCAAGACGAAAATGAAATATCCAATATACCAGAAATATATGATTCATTTAACATTTTAAAAAGAATAACCAAAGGTAACCTATTTTTTATAAAATTTTACACGGCACCAGCAGAGATATTGTATGATGAAGTTAAATCACCTATACAAGTTGTAAAAATAGGAATGACCCGAGATATGATTATACCAGAAGATATTATTCCACAACCAAAAATACCTAGAATTGAGATACCAAATTTTTATGCAAATAAGAGAATTATCGGACTATCCACAATTCTTTAAGAGTTAGCAAACACTTATCGCAACAGAAATCCCATATGGAGTTATTATTCAAGAGTTAATGTAATAGTACACTCAAATTCAAAGGAACTACGAGAAGAAGATACGGAAGACGTTAGGCTATGGATCTTGAATTTACTCAATCCAGAGAAAAAATCTATCGCCAGAGCCATTAAAGAAAAATTTATTTTGGAAGAATTATTAACCAGATATTGCAAGTTAATTGGACATAAATATCCAGACCATCAATGTTCAAAATGTAATGGAGAAGATAATATTGTCCCAGAAGTTCAACTGGAATAGAAAAAGATAAAAACGACAGTTGGAAGGTGCAAGATATGAAACAATAATGGAGATACAGAGCAATAAAAAGAAGATAACTACAGATAAAGAAAGAAGACAACGAAAGTAATTCAAGGAGAAAAAGAAATATGGAAGATAGCTAGATAGCTTTATGTAAATATCATGTAACTAAGATTTTTTGACTTTTCATAGTCTTTTATGGCAAGTAGTGTCATTATTAGATTTTTGGCAAGTAGTGCCATTATTAGATTAGACATTAGCTTTAGGACTCTTTGCAGAAACGTTTTTCTTATTTTTGTAAAGTTGCTGACAGATGTAAAGAAAAACAGTGTACGCATTTTCATATAAATAAACGAGCACTTGCTTAGATGAAGGCAAGCCTTCATACATTGAAGCAAAAAATCTATAGTCCACAACAAAAATTTTTGCTTATTTATTAAAAAAACAGGTATATTTTAATTAAAAAATCTATGGAGGAACAAAGCTTAGAATTATCAAAACTACTAGAACAGGTATATTCATTTACTATTATGAATAGCTAAATTCATAAATTCCTAACAATCATGATATGATAAAATAAATTCATGTTAGTTGCTTTATAGTAGAATTATTCGAAAAATAGCATGTTAAGAAGTTTATTAGCAAGTGGAAAAGGAGAAAAATTCCTAAGAACTATGCCATCCTAAAGGTGAAATCGGTGAGGCAAGAAAGCCATGATCGGAGAGTAACCAAAGTAGAGGCACTGTTTAAGGAAAAAGTATCCAGATTACCATGCTAATAGTGACCGAAGAATATGTTATTTAAGAATAATCTAGTATATAGCAATCTAAAATGATCATATTTTGTTATGTGCATGATTAAAGGGAATATTTTGAAAATAGCAATTTAATGAAAAATAGATAATTATTTATATGATGAAACAGGTAGATAAATTTAAAATACTCGTTTTATATGTACTTAAGGATATAGAAATAGTGGATATAAGAAAAATCATATTGGAAAAAATATTTGATTCTAGTCATAAAATATGTATCAAATATTTTATTTTTCTTATATCAAATACATAATTATATTCTTATGTAATGTATTTTTATTTTTATGTAATGTATTTTGTGAATTTTATTGATTGGGATAATTTTTATTTTTATCTTCTTGACTTAAGATTTTTTATTAATTCATATTCTAGATTAGATATTATTGTAATTAAATTATCTAGTATTTTAGGATCCTCATTAGTATTATGTAACCTTTTGTATCCTAGGTATAAACTATATAGTTGGGTTTCGATTTCTTTAAATGATTTATTCTTTTCGTAAGATGTATCAATTAATTTATGTAATTGTTAAATTCTTTGTAGTAATATTCATTAACTGTTTTTCTTCGTTCTTGTATTTTTTTATTTTCATATATTTTATTAATATATTCAATTTTACTGATATTCATATTTTGGGGGGTGATTAAATGGTAGTTGATTAAATGCTTTGCTATAATATTCTTTAGTTTTTTCTCTTAGTTTTTGTAAATCTTCTATATTATCTTAAAGATATTCTAAATATTCTATATCTTTTGTTTTAAAGTATTAAATTAAATTTGTTTTTATAAGGTTTTCTGTTAATCTTATTTCTTCTATTTCTTGTTTCCAATATTTTAGATATTCGTAGTTTATCAATTTATTCTAAAGTAAATGTATAATAATCTATTCTATTTGTACTATATTTAATATCTTGCTTGAGGTCATCTATGCTACTAACTATTTCTTCTTGTTCTCTTTTTAATGAATTTTTTAAACTATCTAAACTTTTATCTTTGTTTTTTTCTAGATTTTTTAAGGTTTCGTCTATCCATTTTAATTTTTCTATTAGATTTTCCATTATTTCTCTAATTTGTTTTCTATAATTAATTTCTTTATGTAGGTCTTCTTGGTTTGCTCTAATTTTCATAATATATCCTGATATTTTTAGTCTGTATAATATCCATCTGAACCTAAATAATATTGTTGTTCATAATATATGTGTAAGTTTTCTATACTGTTTAATAATTCTTCCTTTTCATAATCTTGTAATTTTTCTCATATTATTTTCTTTTTGTCCATAATTTCTATATCTCTAAGTATATATAAAACAATTATTTTAATAGCTTCTGTTATTTAGGCTTGATTAAATGCTTTTTCATAATATTTTTCAGTTGTTTGTTTTAGTCTACGTAGTTCTTGCATATTTTCATTAAGGAATTCTATATATTTTACATCTTTAGTTTCCATGTATTTGTCTAAATTTGTTTTTATTTTTTTCTACTAATTGTATGTTTCTCATATCTTTTTTCCAAAATTCTAAATATACATAATTTATCATAGTTTATGTGTGGGTTTGGCATGTAAGTATTTATAAGAGTAGTTCGGTAGGTGTGATATATAATTAATTCTAGTCATAAAATATCTATCAAATATTTTTTCCAATATGATTTTTCTTATATCCACTATTTCTATATCCTTAAGTACATATAAAACAAGTATTTTAAATTTATCTACCATTTCGTCAGATAAATAATTATCCATTTTTCATAAAATTGCTATTTTCAAAATATTCCCTTCAATCATGCACATAACAAAATATGATCACTTTAGATTGCTATATAATAGATTATTCTTAAATAACATATTCTTCGGTCACTATTAGCATGGTAATCTGGATACTTTTCCCTTAAATAGCGCCTCTACTTTGGTTACTCCCCTATCACGGCTTTCTTGCCTCACCGGTTTCACCTTTAGGATGGCATAGTTCTTAGAGAGTTTTCTCCTTTTCAACTTTGCTAATAAACTTCTTAACATGCTATTTTTCGAATAATTCTACTATAAAGCAACTAACATAAACTTATTTTATCATATCATGATTGTTAGGAATTTATGAATTTAGCTATTCATAATAGTAAATGAATATACCTGTTCTGGTAGTTTTGATAATTCTAAGCTTTGTTCCTCCATAGATTTTTCCATTAAAATATACCTGTTTTTTAATAAATAAGCAAAATTTTTTGTTGTGGACCAGAGATTTTTTGCTTCAACGTATGAAAGCTTGCCTTCATCTGAGCAAGTGCTCGTTTATTTATATGAAAATGCGTACACTGTTTTTCTTTACATCTGTCAGCAACTTTACAAAAATAAGAAAAACATTTCTGCAAAGAGTCCTAAAGCTAATGTCTAATCTAATAATGACACTACTTGCCAAAAGTCTAATAATGGCACTACTTGCCAAAAATCTAATAATGGCACTACTTGCCACAAAAGACTAAGAAAAGTCAAAAAATCTTAGTTACATGATATTTACGTAAAAATATCTAGCTATCTTCCATATTTCTTTTTCTCCTTGAATTACTTTCTTTGTCTTCTTTCTTTATCCGTAGTTATCTTCTCCTTATTGCTCTGTATCTCCATTATTGCTTCATATCTTGCATCTTCCAACTGCCGCTTTTATCTTCTTCTATTCCAGTTGAACTTCTGAGACAATATTATCTTCTCCATTACATTTTGAACATTGATGGTATGGATATTTATGTCCAATTAACTTGCAATATCTGGTTAATAATTCTTCCGAAATAAATTTTTCTTTAATGGCTCTGGCGATAGATTTTTTCTCTGGATTGAGTAAAGTCAAGATCCATTGCCTAACATCTTCCATATCTGCTTCTCATAGTTCCTTTGAATTTGAGTATACTATTACATTACCTCTTGAATAATAACCCCATATGGGATTTCTGTTGCGATAAGTGTTTGCTAACTCTTGAAGAATTGTGGATAGTCCAACAATTCTCTTATTTGCATAAAAATTTGGTATCTCAATTCTACGTATTTTTTATGGTGGAATAATATCTTCTGGTATAATCATATCTCGGGTCATTCCTATTTTTACAACTTGTATAGGTGATTTAACTTCATCATACAATATCTCTGCTGGTGCTGTGTAAAATTTAATAAAAAATAGGATACCTTTGGTTATTCTTTTAAAAATGTTAAATGAATCATAGATTTCTGGTATATTGGATATTTCATTTCCGTCTTGGGTATATATGGTACTAAGTAGTCCATATTCGTAACAGGTTTTAACTAGACTTGGTTTGGTTTTGGGTAAAGCAATTAGCTTATTGTGTCCGGTTAGCTTCTGGGTTATATAATTCATATGTGGCTCTTGGATGTTTATAGCTCTGGGGTTGGTTTTTAAGAAAGTTTGTATTTTGTAAATATTTTTTTATGTATATTCGGGTTGTATAGTTGTAGGTCTTTTTGTCTTGGTTTAAACTTTCTCGGTATGTGGTAATTTGTGGGGGTATGAACATAGGATCTTTTGGTGTATTTGGAATAAATGAAAATTTTGATTATTTATTAAAAAACAGGTATATTTTAATGGAAAAATCTATGGAAAAACAAAACTTAGAATTATCAAAACTACCAGAACAGGTAGATTCATTTACTATTATGAATAGCTAAATTCATAAATTCCTAACAATCATGATATGATAAAATAAGTTCATGTTAGTTGTTTTATAGTAGAATCATTCGAAAAATAGCGTGTTAAGAAGTTTATTAGCAAAGTGGAAAAGGAGAAAAATCCCTAAGAACTATGCTATCCTAAAGGTGAAACCAGTGCCCCTCAGGCTTAAAAGCCTTTTCGTTGTCACCACTTACCTAGATCGATATGGCTAGTTTTCTAGCGAGATTTGTTGTGCGGAGCTGAGTATCTTCTATTCGCTGGGATAAAGCCTTTCCTCTGTAGGGGCCTTGTGCAGTAAACCCGATTTTGATTTTTTCAATTTCGAGAATCAACCAACGGAAAAATCGCTCTTCTCGGATCGCTCCGGTACGATGGTTCCCCCGGAGGCAAGAAAGCCGTGATAGGGGAGTAACCAAAGTAGAGGCTCTGTTTAAGGGAAAAGTATCCAGATTACCATGCTAATAGTGACCGAAGAATATGTTATTTAAGAATAATCTAGTATAAGGCCATAACTCATTCCTAGCAAATGGCTAAATAGAAATCTTCCTTATTGATTGAGTTCTTGTGCTAGATCTTTTCATAGTCAAATTAAAATGAGGGTAACTCCTATAATATAAGGAGTTTTGTAGATCAAGACCCACAAAATGAAAGATATTTGAGTTCTCTTTCCAACGTGATAACTCCCAAAATACACTTCCAATTATGGATAAAGCGGTCTTTGTCAAAAATAGTAACCTAACTAGTTTGGGGTCAAATCCCACAAAGAATACGTTAGAAATCTATCTCAAATTATTTACAATTACCAGGCAGTTCGAGAAAGAAGGGGTGAAAGTTGTTAAAATAAAATAAAAAGGAAAAGAAATGGTTGTTCTTAGTTGTAAACAATAGAATACGAACAATAGGCTTGTGTTCCCCCTGGCTTCTCAACTCCGTAAATTTCTCGCAATCAACCCAACTATTTTGTTGTTATACAAAGCCTACAAGATAGGTATTATCAAATGCTTAGAAGATAAATTTTACTCTTTGACTTGGTTATCGTATCAAGGTGTTGCCATGATGCCCCTTGCTACGTCCTCAGTTACACTTAATCGAGTGATAAGATGAGATACTTGGTTATGATACCCCATATCACTATCTTGATCCTTCTTTTTCCTAATCGCAAGTTTCTTGTTTATCAAATGGATGCGAATACAGGAAATCTCAAGCATCTTCAGCTGCTATGAGTTTAATTATTCCCAAGGAGAATAAGATACATGAAACCCTAGAATTGATTAATATCAGACTTCTTCTACGTCTCCAGGGTTCCCACAACCTTAGCTAAGGAAATTAGACCCTCATATTCATGAGATCAATCATGGAATCCATAGAAAAAAAATTACAAAATCAACATCCAAATAATGATGAATATATTCCAAAGTCTTAAATTTACTAACAAACCAAGAAAAACCAAGAATAATAATCAATACATGATTTATTTTGAAATTGGTGAATGTTTTATTGTATGATTGATTGATAAATTATGAATAAATAAAACAAATCCTAAACAATATTTATATATTACAAAAACCAAATTCTATTTAAATTAGGGAAACCCTAGAAATCAACTCCTAAATAAAATAGGAAAACACTATAAATCAAATCCTAAAAAAAAAGAAAAACTTAATTACCCATTCATAATAGGACTTAAAAACATAATAGGAGTGTAATTGGGATATATTTAAAATCCAAGAAACAAATCCTAACTAAAATGGGATAAGGCACTTAAGTCGTCACAAGGTACAACTCGGGTCCACGACTCGTATGGTCTACTTACTAGTCGTAGGACCCAGTCATACGTATTCTAGTAGCTCATATCCCTAGGTTTCAACATTCTAATCTTCTTACTACTCATCCTCATAAGTCGTACCTTAATCATACGACTCATGGCCTTCACTCGTATCCACCTGAGACTTCTTCCTTTCTAGTTCTTGGACACTGTTCTTTTTATGGTTGGATCATTCGAGTCATACTCAGACTTTTGATTTGTATTCTTCTGACACTTCAACTTTCTCAGAGATTTTTGATGGCTTTAGGTGCATATTTGTATCATAAATAGTTCTAAGCTTATAGGCATGTGAAAAATCCCTTAACTATTAAGTTTTTGTGAAAAATCTAGCTATCATCATCTTCAACCACGCATACCTTTTTGTGTACTTAGTATTTGTTATCTCAAGGCCTACTAACAGATGTACAATTGAATTATATTTCCAATGATACCAATTTTCCCTTAATCCGATATCGGGGTGAAAATTTATGGCCAAAATACTTAAACATTGGTGAAGTTGTGTCGAATTTGTCCAAGGTACAACTTGTAAGGTTTGTTAGGGATATGAATCGTACAGACTCCCTACGAGTCTTTAGGAGGAAGTCTTACCTTGGGAAGTAGAGACTTAATATTAGTTTATAACTATGATTCAAGCCACTTTTCATAGTTCCTTTTGCATTTATCATACAAAACCCAAGTTACTGCAAAACACTCCCCAAAACACATAAAATATAACAACATATCCTTAAGTACATGCATGTTCAAGCATCATAAGTGCTATATTTCTATAGACTTTTCATGTGCTCAGGAAACAAAACATAACAAAACAATACGATGATTCTTACCCAAGAAAAATGTGAGATACCTATGGCAGTCAATCATCAATTTTAGCTCGAAAAACATTACCCTCTCCAAGTTTAATCATTTTAAAACCAACTGTGTATATTAATGAAGAACAACAATATGACACAAAGGAATCAACCTATGCCATTATATTAGCAGCAAACAACCATGCATATATACAAGTTAGACTATCCAAACAAGTAACTAACTAACAATACAACCCATGTGCCCTCACTACAAAGAAGTCCCTTCTCACTCATATATGAAATCAAGCATGTCAATGTGGGGATGGTCAAGAGACACTCACTCTCAGAAAGAAGTTCCAATCAATGCATGTCAAATACCATAGTCTTCCCTTATTTTCTTTACCTTAGCTTTCAGACAGTCATGTTAGGATCACTATAGGACTTTATTCGACTTTAATGCAGGATTGGGGATGGTATGGTATGCATGGATATATGAAGTGACTAAGCCTCCTAGGAACTACACTAACTTTTTGGTCACACACATCAACCATATTTTCCTTCATTTATTTCCATCCTTATTTCTCCCTTTCTTTTATTTTAAAGCATATTTAGGTCGGGTATGATCCTTATTCTCCCTTTTTTATTTTTTTACAATTTTTCTTTACTTTCTATTTTTCTTTTCTCTTTCTACCACACCCAACCTTCCTTTCTGTTCTCTTATTTTACCCTTTTTCATACCTATTTTACATCATGCACCCCTATAATAGCCACCCTCAACTTAGGCGATTTTCCTAAGTTGAAGTGCACAACGTCCAAGAAGGACCAAGGCCAAAATAGGTTCATTGTAATACAAAATAGGAAAATGAAAAGGTGTAACAAGAATATAGGCTATAAGGCTCAAAATAGGTATCAAGGGATATCATTTCACAATGGAAGTTCATTTAAGCAAAAACTGGACTAAAGTCAAAAACGGCCTATGATCCTTTCCTAACCACTATCCTACAACCTAGCAAGAATAAGCGAGCAAGTTCTGGATTTAACATACAAAGGAAACTAAGTATCATCTCACACACATGGCACAACGTTAATAGTACAAGCTACCACCTATCCGATTCATGCACAAGTTTGCAATGCTTATCACATCCCCAATACTAATGCTATAAAAAGATTCACAATAGTCGCATACTTATCACACGATTGCAAAATAGACAATTAGAGTAGTATTTATCATTTATCTCATAAATCAACAAAAATATGTCAACTACCTTAGATACTTATTTTCCTCCTAGTTAACTACAAAATATTAAAAAACACAATACGCCTAAACATTCCAACTCTATTAGGAACAAGACTCTATAGAAAAGAGGAACGACAACAAAACCCCCAAGAGGACATCAAGACCCATAAGTAGCCACACCCTTAACTTAAAATCTTGTATTGTTCCCAATGCGTCAAACTTAAACAAGAGAGTTAGAAACATACTTGTGGCACCACAAGTGCAGAGATCTGACGTCAATTATAATATGAATACAAACAACAAAATACCTTGGGTTGCCACCCAAGTAGCTCCTGATTTGACACGTCATTATGGGACTTTATTAGGTACTCAGACTTACCAAATGATTCCATGCATACCTTTATTACTCTGACTTCATCAATGTAGCCTAATAGTTGGCCTTCAAATTTCTCTTTCCACTTTGAACTTATGAATTTCACTGCTAATTGCTTTTATGATTTTTCATTATGCTCACGGGATGGAGGTATAAAATTAAAGGACCCAAGAAATAAATGTGGGATGTTGTACTTCTTGTTCCTTACATGAGAAATATAGTTATTTGATTTTGGCTTAGCAAATTTAAGAATATAGACATATTGTTCCTCCTTTATGCACTCTTCTTTGGGTTCGGCTAGCTCGATCAAGATTTGACTATCCAAACATAATGTGGTAAAATGCTTAGAATGAGGGCCAATACACCCCAAATCACGATTTACAGTCTTCTTTACATCCCCACACAACTCTACTATGCTCTCCTTAAGAGTGGCATAATCCATCAGAGCATGAGTGATTTTAGACTCCTTCAATTTTAGCTCCTCAAATTGGCTTTTCAGAAGTCTTTCGATCTCTAATACTTCATTTATATGGGATGTAATCTAAAGAAGAGTAGGTCAATAAAGATAAATAAAAATAAAAATAAAATAAAAACAAAAGAAAATGAACCCAATAGCTCTAAAAAATTCAATCAAGATTTTAGAGACCGTTTTCCCCGACAACGGAGACAAAACTTGATAACCACCGAAATACACCTCCAATTGAAGTATAAAGCAGTCGTTGTCAAATATAGTAATCCAACTAAGTTTGGGTCAAATCCCATAGGGAATATGTCGGAAATCTATCTCGCATTTGTTACAATTACCAGTCAGTGAGAAAAAGAAAAGATAGGGAGAAGGGGGGATTTATTAAAATAAAATAAAAAGGAAAAGAATTGGTTATTATTGGTTGGAAAAAATAGAAGATGAACACTAGGCTTTTGTTCCCCCTAGCTTCTCAGCTCCGTAAATTTCTCTCGATCAACCCAAATATTCTATTGTTATGAAAAGCCTACAAGATACATATTATCAACTGCTCTGAAGATAAATTTCACCCTATGACATAGTTATCATCTCAGGGTGTCGCCTTGATTCCCCTTACTGTGGCCTCAGTTACACTTAATGAAGTAATAAGATGAGATACTTGGTTATTGTACCCCAAATCACTGTCTTAACCCTTTTTTTTCCTAATCACAAGATTCTTTGTTATCGAATGGATGTAAATACAGAAAATAAAAAGCGTCTGCACCTGCTATGAGTTTAATTATTCCTAAGAAGAATTAAGATACATGAAACCCTAGAATAGATGAATATCACTCTTTCACTACGTCACTAATCCACCTGGATTCCCGCAAACCTAGCTAAAACAATTAGCCACTCATATTTATTAGATCAATCATGGAATCCATAGAAAATGACAAAATCATTCTCCAAATAATGAGGAATATATTTCAAAGTCTTAAATTTAATAACAAACCAAGAACAAACCCAGAATAATAATCAATACCTGATGAATTTCGAAATTGCTGAATGTTTTGTTGAATGATTGATTGATAAATAATTATTAAATAAAACAAAACCTCAAGGGTAATTATAGATTACAAAAACCAAATCCTAATTAAAAAATTAAAACCCTAGAAATCAATACCTAAATAAAATAGGAAAACACTATAAATCAAATCCTAAATAAAATAGAAAAACTTAATTACCTATACATGATAAGACTTAAAAACATAATAAGACTTAAAAACATAATAGTAGTGTAATTGGGATTTGTGTAAACTCCAGGAAACCAATCCTAACTAAAATGGGATAGGACACATAAGTCATCACAAGGTATGACTCGGTTCCATGACACGTATGGTCTACTTATGAGTCGTAGGAACCAGTCGTATGCATTCCAGTAGCTAGTCTCCCAAGGCTTGAACATTCTAATATTCTTAAGATTCATTCTTATGAGTCTTAACTTGATCATAAGACTCATTGACTTCACTCGTATCCACCTGGGACTTCTTCCTTTCTGGTTCTTGGATACTATTTTTCTTACGGTTAGATCATACGAGTCACACTCAGACTTCCGATTTGTATTATTCTAAAACTTAAAACTTCTTAGAGATTTTTGTTGGATTTAGGTGCATATTTGTATCACAAATAGTTCTAAGCTTATAGGCATTTGAAAACATCTTTTAACAATTAAGTGTTTGTGAAAAATCTAGCTATCATCATCTTCAATGGTACATACCTTTTTTTGTACTAAGTATTTTTGATCTCAAGACCCATCAAAAAATAGAAAATTGAATTAGCTTTATAATAATGCCAATTTTACCTTAATCTAATATCGGGGTGAAATGTTGTGGCCAAAATACTGAACATTGCTGAAGCTGTCAGAGGTACGACTTGTAAGGTTTGTCAGGGATACAAATCTTATAGACTCCTTACGAGTCGTTAGGAGGAAGTCGTACCTTGGGTAGTAGAGGATTAAAATGGGGTTTTAACTGCGATTCAAGCGACTTTTCATAGTTCCTTCTTCATTTAGCATACAAAACCTAATTTCCTGCAAAACACTCCTAAAAACACATCAAATATAACAACATAGCCTTAAGTACATGCATGTTCTCATAGTTTAAGCATTTTAAGTGCTATATTTCTATAGCACATCACAAAGCCACCAACTTTTTATTAATCTGAGTCTTAAGAAAATGGTTATGCTCATTTTGCCTATGGGTGTCTGTCTGCCAAAGATTGATGACCTGAGTTAATGACCCGTCAACTGGTTAATGACCCATCAAATGAAGTCATCAACCTTAACCAGTGAATATAAAAAATGGATAGAGATTGAAGACTTGAGTTGATGAGACATCCACCAAGTCATTAGATGGAAATTTTCTGCAATGTTAAAATATTTTCTAAGGGGTTGTTTTGTATTTTCCCAGTCTTTAACTACTAAACGACATTATTTAAGATATACTAAGGCTTAAATATAAGACTAAAACTCCCCAATTCTTTATTAACTTAAAATTAATTTGACACTTATTCAAAAATAAGAGACCAAGGCAATTTCCCCCCTTTTAAGGGTAAACTAGGCTTCTACAATCTCAGGTTAAAATTTCAAAGATTTCTTCATGGTTTTCATGTCCACGTATGGGGGATTTCATCAATGGATTCCTTCCACCCATTGATTCCCTAAGTGAACACAATTTCCTTAGTTAAATTCATTCTTCAGAGCTAGGGTTTTATGTAAAATATGTGTTTTGTTCTATTTTAGTTTGTCATAAAAAATAATCCATGAATACATGTCCCACTCGAATATTTAATGTTATTATGTAGTTATTATTGTGAACCCTCATTATAACTATCAAATTCTTGGTTTTTATGAGTTTGTGTTATGGAATTTCATGTCTTAGTCATATTATAAAAATTATCATGAGTAGCTGCATTCTTCAGAAATAACGGTTATGAACACCAGATGACTTGGAACTTCATGCATTGATAGTTATTTAGTCCATAAGTTTCATATGTTTTCTTTCAATAAAGGGTATCTCACTCATTCTCACACACCATAATCAACAAACTTTGATGTTATCAATCCTACGGACCCTCATAGTAATTTTTGATAAAGTACATCCTAAAATAGTATTTTTTTATCATACATAATAGTAAACTATTTGCATCTCCATGGGTTAAGAAGTATGATTTTAGGTTTAGCCTTCTAGAGTTATTCTAAAGCTTAGCCCTCCTATGTTATCTTATGCATTTTACTCTTGCCATCTCAAGTCTCCCATAAAGTTTTAAGTCACAGTGTTTATGTAGCACCATTAAAATTTTGAAAATTTTATTTTTGGTCCTCCTAAGTATGAAACATCGATTTTTGAATTAGTTTGTGTTTGGGCATATTAAAAGAGTAACCCAGGTGAGTTTCAGAACTTTTGGAAGCGGCTCAGGGCTATTTGGAATTCTGAGGCAGACCGTGATACCTCCGTGTCATGAAGGATAATATTCGCTAAAAGTAGCATGTTACAGAGGATAATATCCGTATTTATAAGTGTGTCATGGAGGTTAGCCTCTGTGATAAGGTCCGCGTCACGCTGCTAAGTAATATTCGTGCAGTTTTTGCCTTCTTTACTCGGGATGAGGGGTATTGGGGTATTTTAACTTTTGTACAATCCATAAGCAAAATATAGACTATTCATTTAATTTTTAAGAGATTAAAATCCCCAATTACTCTCTCAAACTAAAAACCCCAAGAAAGCATAAGAATTTTATCGTACGCTTATCTTCCGGGTTCCAAGCTCCAAATTGCTTCCAAATTCGTGTGTATCTAAGGAATTTTACTCTTCCCCAATGCTTATGTTGTTAAAATTAGGTATTTAAAATTTCTTTTCATGTGATTAAATGGATGAATTTGAATGTGGGTTGAGGGCTTTCGAGAGTTAATGAGTGAAGTGCTATTCCCATGGTTTCTATTAATTATTTATGATTTGAATTGATGATTTTAAAACTTTGGGATCATGGGCATGGGAAATTTGGATGGGTTCGTGGATTCCCCTAACTTTTGATGATTTTGAAAATTGAAATTGGTATAACCTCAACCTAATCTTGTGAAACTTGCCTTGAACATGAGAACACACATATTGAACTACTTTTTTTGGAACCATTGCATGGCATAAAAGACTATTGGAACATAATGGTTTTAAATTGAACCTTGGGGGATTCCCACAAGATAATAAATAATTGAACCTAGGGATTGTGGATCCCACTATGTTGATGAATGATTAGAGCTTATGGGGTCATCAATTTCCCTAAGTGATGATAACTTCTATGACATGATGATAATTGCTTGCAAGAGTAGTTGGTATGATGTTACCAATGGTATGTGCCTACGTGGATAATTATGGTTCAATGAATGAGAATGTATAATTGTTTTAATTTGGGCTTTGTTGGAACCTTTGGGGGTTGCACCACATAGTTAGCGACAAGGTCTCTCAAACTCAAACAACTCAAACACAGGCGATAGAATAGTAAAGTAACTATGAGGTGCTAGAAAACAAAGGCAGTACAAAAAAGTATAAACACAAGATTTTAATGTGGAAACCCAAGAAGGGAAAAACCACGGCTTTCCCTCATAAGAACCTCAAGAAATCCACTATAATCAACATGCTGATTACAGTATAGATTTTAGCCTACTTCTAGGCTTCTTTTACTTGTAATAACTCTACTACAAGATTATCTTGGTAACTCTACTAAGGACCCTCTCTACACTGATTAACTTTAATCAGTCTAACACTTAGGCAACTCTACCTAAGTACTTCACTCAATAAACTGAAACACTACTCTTATAACATGACTAGTTCAATTTCAAATCAGCACTCAAGAACACACACTCACTCTTTAAGCCTACTGCAATGATAAGAACATGAGAAATGCTTGAGCTGTCTTGAATTAGTGTTTTTGCTACCTCTCTTCACTCATTTAAATTGTGAAAAACCTAGTTAATGAAGAGGCGTCTCTTTTCTTTTATAGTTGAGTGATAATAAGGGCTGAAAGCTCATTAGACCAGCTGTCCTAATTAGAACAAAATAGCACCTATAAGTTTGTTACATAAAAGGACAAAACTGTGTAGAAAACACATGCAACTATATTGTACTTTGCACATCTAGGGACCTGGTCTCTTATAGTTAGCTTCTCATCATCAAAACTACATATAGTAGGCTTAAAATGGGTCATGTATCTAACCGTAAATATGTAATTCCCAAGGAGGACAAACACTAGAAACCTATGTTTGCCTGTGTGAGAGGTTAGTCCCGATGTCCATGTGATTGTTTCACACTTAATATATTTTATCAAGGATAGGAGAAGGATCGTGGATTTCCTAGCCTTCCATAATACCTCTGGTTCGTGCAGCTAGCATGCACTAGGAGCCAACCATGGGAGAGAGTTGGGGCCTATATAGCTCGTACTATTATGATTTAAGCTACACAGTCTAGGCTAATGTTTTACAATTCTAAGATCTGTTCCCTATTCCAGATTGTCATATATATATATATATATATATGTATGTGTGTATATATATGTATATAAATATGTACACTGTGTATATTTTAATTTTACTGTGGTTTTCTCCTTGCAATATTTTATCCCCTTCCCTGAGTTATATGTTAGTGCTCATCACACTAAACATTTTCAGAAACTATATCCCCATGCGATGAACGACTAAAAATAACACTACTTTTGCGGCACGATGATTAGGTGATCGTGGGATAGCTCATGAGTCAGACTAAGGATGTGAGCTTTTATAGTTTGGAATACCTCATTTCATGATTTGGTTTCTTTATGTCATATACTATTATTTGGTATAATTTGGCTTTCGTCGGGGGCATGTCCCGACTTAGACTGATTTGGTTCTATCTAGAGGTTTTGTGGATTATTGTAGACATGGGATTGATTGTTAAATTCTTAGAATTCTTTTGATTCATACTTACATATCTTGTTACATGTTTGAAATTCCAATGCTACACTAGTGTTGTGTTTGGTCTGACCAGGTAAAGGAGGTGGCCTCCGATTATTGGCGACTTGAGATACCTGTCATGACCAGACCCTGGATTATGTCATGACAAAGTTGGTATTAGACCATAGGTTCAGGGCCAATTGTGTGTTCGAAAATCCGTGTCAAGTAGAGTATTTTTTATGGGTATGTAACACGCCATACTTATAAGAGAGAGGCTGATGTGCTTTAGAAATGTAACACTTTCAATGCTTAAAATGAGGAAAATATGCATGTTTCTGAAGTTATTTTGTTAGATATGATGCATTTTGGGTATTTTTTGCAGTAAACCATGTTTTGTATTCTATGTTCATGAAAAAGAGAAATTTGTTTTTTTGGCTACTTTTTAAAGCAATTATGGATTTTTGGGATGTTTTTCGTCTTGTTCATAATCTAAAGCATGTTCGAGAATCAATGAAGCACTGAAAAATGAATTCCGACACTTACCAAGTCAACCTACGGACCGCATGTAGGACCTACAGACTGTAAGTAGGCAAAGCAAGTACCAGAAGTCCAAAATTTTGAGAGCTGACTTGCAGGATTTTTTTCATCTGGTACTTCTACCCTGCACTTGCTACCAGGGCCAAATCACGGGTACAGACCACATGTGGCCACTGACCCTATTTTCTCCTATTTCATTCGGTCTTTGGTTTTAGGGTTTCCTCATACCCTTTATGTGTGTTTTAGTAGGAGTTCCACGTTATTGCCATTCACAAAGATATTTTGATTTAAAATATTTGATTTTGATCTTGGTATTCTCTTGTATTAATTTCAGTTAATTAATTTAATTACGGTTGTGGATTTTCACACTTCTTATCATTGATTTCATCTAAGCTTTCAATTATAAATGCCATTGATTTCTTCACAAACATGAGCAGCTAAAAACCCATAGCTAGGGTTTTGTGAACCCTGAAAGATTGACGAAGTAGGAGAAGTGTGATTGTTGAATTGAACCAATACCCATGGCATGCATTGCATTATTTTCTTTATAATAGTTATAATTGCGTTTGTAAACATTAGGATCCAGCCTAGATTATTGCTAGTTACTCCAAAAGTGGAGTAGTGACTAGGAAAAGATAATGACAACAATAATTTGAGGTTTAACTATCGATCCACGTACTAGGTAATATCTAAGTAAGATGGTTAGCTTTCATCTAATAATTAAAGTCTCAAAAGGTAATAGTTAACTGGGATCAAGATAAGGGTTAGTAATGCATCTACTCATCCTAAAGACTGTAGAAGGTACATAATTATCGATTCTTCGTGCAAGGTATTTGGTTGGTTCAACAAAGCAGGATCCTACAGAGTTGAGAATCTAGGGGAATACAATCCTAGTGTTCACTTACAAATGATTACAACCAAAGTTGATACAACTACTTGCTTGAGATTACTTCACAAAAATCCCACCATTTACTTTTATTGTTCAGCCATTGACTACAATTGCTAAGAGCCATGATTCCACCTGTTCCCTTGGGATTAGACCCCAACCTTCTTTGGGTTACTATATTTTGAAAACGACTGTATCATCATCTAATAGGAGGTGTTTCTTGGACATTATCATGATTTTGGTATTGTTGTTGGGGAATACAATGTTGATTTGCTAATTGAAGTCGTTGCAGTTTTCACGTTTTTCTTATTGTTCTTAGTTGGTCATAAGATGGTGTATGCCTAGCACATGGAGAAGAGGTAATCCCTTACTCCCACTGACTTCAGAGAAGATCCTACAAATACATACTAGGATGTCAGAGTTGAATAGAGAAAATCTCCCTGTAGATGGAGTTTAGGAGGTTGTTGATAGATAGACTAGTGAGATGTTAGCTCAGATAGAGTTAGTTGAGAAGAGACAGGTAGAAGACTATCGAGCAGTACTCGGTGAAAATCAAAATAGAGTTAGAGGAGGCCGACCTCACCTGATCCCAACATATCGTATGTTTATCTATATAAAGATGATGAACAGGATTTGGGATATGTTGAGACGGCTGATACAGGATCCACTATCCCTCACCTCCTGATGTCATGTTGAATATCTTTAGGGTATGATCAAGATCTTGTACTTGAAAGGTGTGTTTGTGGGGTTTCCTAAAGATGATGCAAACGTGCATTTGGCAAGTTTTTTTGGGATTTGCACTTTTATACGCTACCTAGGGTAGATCAGGAGGATTTGAGACTGAGGTTGTTCCTTTTTTTGCTTACTGGAGAAGTATCCTTATTGTATAGCATTATAAACCGCACAGTTACTCTTGCTGCCGTCAGGATAAATCTGACTCCTTTCACTATTACCACCTACGTATATAGGATATTTTAAAAAGTGAACATGCTTCGTAGTAGCAGGGTCCGGTGAAAGAATAGGGAAGGTTATTTCACTATATTTTTTACCAGGGACAGGGCCTACCACAAGAATATTTTTTTATTGGGGAGATAGCTATGAAAAGACAAATTGCCAATCATTTCTTTCATCTCAGGAGAAATACAATTGGGAGGAGCTAATTCAAACCCCTCCAGTAAATAAGAACAACCCCCACGTTCAACCCCCTTTTTTACCATTAGAAAGAACCTGTTTTGGTTGCATATCATACAAAATTTGAACAACTGCTTTAAATACCGTATCAGGAAGTACCGATTGTGGAACCTCAGTCTCCATGGGCTTATCGGGGAACTGTGAAGAGGGTCTATTATTATATGAAATGAGCTACGCAAATAATTCTTGAACAAGCTCTTTCTCCATCCAGGGTATTGCAACTCAAGGACGAGATTTACAATTTCAGGAAATTATTGTTAGAGTCTATGTATGATGCATAGTTTTGGTTAAAGAAGAAGCTTACCGTGGTACCCAACCATGGGATATTAGGGACAAACTTGTCGGAGATATGCTATAGAGCCCTGACTACCAGTTTGAGAGTAATGGTAGACACTATCTTCGAAGGAGCCTTTATTATATTATGATGGAAGATAGATTTGAGTACTATGGATCAGATCTTATTAACTAACAGAGGGTGGAAAACTCGAGAGGTTGAGAGAGGTTCTGCTATTTATGCCATTGGAGCTTTTGGTGAACAAAGAGTAATTGAGGATGTTGTAGCTCGGGAGTTTTTACTATTACAAATAGATATTGGTGAATTGACCAAACAATTTGCAATAACAAATTCTTATAAGGTACATGAATTTGGGATATCGGTGGAGGCAAAGTATGTGGATCATCAATTGGAGGGTTTTCAAGCCCAATGGCAAGGAAATCAAGGTCAGAACTATTATGATGAGAGAGAGATAAGTATATTCCACCTGGCAGAAGAGAGGTGAGTCAAGAATATAAAATGTTGACCAAGTTGATAAAGTGTCAAGAAAGCCAAGAGACTTTACTCAAAGAACTTAAGGCTGATATTTCAGGATTAGCTCAAAAGGTTGAGTCACATGCAACTTCTATCAAGCAGTTGGAGAAGCAGTATGGGCAAATCTCTATCACTTTAGCTGAGACATAGTTAGGAGAATTGACAGCACCCAAGCACTCATGCAAGTGTACGTGGACTACCAAGTAATATAGTGACCTTCAAGAAAGTCGACTATCGATCCCACAGGGACTTTTTCTAACAACTATTTGATTTTAGTTCATAATTTAGATCAATTTAGTGCAAGAGTAACTGAAAGAGAGTTTTGAATGTTTGTAAACTAAAGTAGAGTAAATAATGTGGAAAGTAAATACTTAAGACAATCAATAGGGTAAGCCCAGGGTTAAAGCACTTTGAATAATTTCACTATGTTACTGAACTTCATTCGTTAACTTGCTTATCTTGGTTGTTGATTCGTAGGGTTAGTGCATGATCATGGTCTCCCGACCTCTAATAGTTTGCCTAACTTGGACATTACAACTACATTATTAAGAGGGGGTGTAATAATAAAATTAAGTTCTTTAAGATCTCTTCCAAAATGTGAATCAAGTAAGGTTTCGAGGTACATCCCTGTCCTAGATGCTAATTCAAATTCCTTATTTCATAAAAGAATAAGAACCCTACTTTGTTTATCCCCATGTTTTATCCTATTCCCTCTCCAGAGATCACAAGGTTAATAATATATTTATTTTAAGGATGATCAATCCTCAAAATAATTAAAATAATAATAAACAAGCAACCAAATATGATAAGCAAATTAAACGAAATTAATCCAAAACAATAGTAGTCATGTTCTTGGCTTTAACCCCGGAAAGGGAGTGTTTAACCACAAACAGTCATAATCATCATCCAAGTATTTGAATTCATGATCAAATATATTAAAAAGCTAAATAAAGAGTAATAAAATCTAATTTTTGTGTGCAGCAGCCTCCTCTCCAGTCCCAAGATGTCAAAAGATATTTTAATTGATATCACATTTACCTTTTATAGCTGGGCAAAAATTATCCCGCTTTTGTACTTCACCATGTCGCGGTATTTTCCTCATCTCTATAAGCGTACTAGGCAGCATAATCGCTTTGAGCTACTGGAAATTGACAATTGCCATTTGGTCCTTTACTACGACATGGTCTTGAGCTCCCCTGTGTCCTATTCTCGTCATATTATGTCCTATGCTCTCGTTAATCACTCCAAGCCTTTCTGTGATGTTTCCACTTGATTTGAAGCTTGTATATCCTTCATGTATCATTAAAATCAGCTCACCACATATCCTATAGCATCAATCACCCCTAATTAAATATCAAAACAACACAACACTCAAGACGATGAATTAGAAATTCAACCAAGAACGCTAGTTTTCTCGTCTAGACTTCAAATGCTCAATTTGAACCCAAACTTATGTGAAAACATTGTTAAACATTGTAAGCACATTCCTGAACACTTAGATACACATTTATACCATCATTAACACGTAAAGCATATGAATTGTCCTCAAAACAAGCTTACTAAGTCAGGATAACCACACTAGAGTGCATAAATACACCCAAAATCACCACTCCACACTTAAATCCTTCTTCGTCCTTGAACAACTCTTCACTACAAGCATCATGAGCTGAGGAGACTCTACACTTATACTACTGTCAAGACATCCAATCTAGTACTACAATGACTATAAAAGATACAAGTTTCTACACTAAGAAGTTATATACACAATTGAAAGCTCATGAACACTACTCCAAAACATCCTAGCCTCAAGAATTGACTCAACAAGTGGCAAACTTATGCATATTTCTCAATCAAGGAAATCATAAAAATCACCCACATTCCTCAAACATCTGCCCTCACAACAAGAGAGTTACCCATAATCACTTACATCAAAGCATTTTATAATATAATGGGTACAAGAATCAAGTTACGCTTACTCTCACAAAGAATTCGGAAGTTACACATAATGAACCATAGGATTGCCCTTAGTGTATTAGTCTACTAATATCAGAATGCAAAGCTTAGGATCAAATAGGTCTTTAAAGGTTGTAATTTTTCTAAGGGCCTAGTAGGAACTATTTTGGCTTAATAGTGACTATCTTACCGAAGAGCTTTAATAAATCGCATTATACATTCAATTCAACTCTAACAACCAAATCACGCCATTTTTGTCTATCCAATTCTTTTGTTTTCACCCCATCTCATTAAGCATATTTACATACACTATAGGGGGAGTATTATATGCATAACCTATTCAATTTGAACAAATTTTTATTCTTTTAATTACTCAAATCCCCACCACAACACACAACAATTCTTTTAAACACCAATAACTATCACTTTGGGAATTCAATTTCAACTTTTCCTTCTTCAATTTCACACTACTTTACTCACTAAATTTACACTTAATCGCTTAGGAGATTTGGATAATATTAAGGTCTATCAAAAAAAGGGATTAGTCTACGTATGAGGCTGCTAATGAAAAAGATAAAGGATCAATGAGGCTTACTAGGATTATGCACAAGGTTAGGTAAAAAAGAAGGTATAAAACAATGCTATCAAAGAAATGCCTATATCATCTCCTAAACCCACACTCTTTATTTCTCTTTGCACACACACCAGGAAATTTCTAGACATCACATACAACAAGGAATATTCAAATACCTCACATCACACATGGCATATGCTCACCTTCAAGTAGTATCATCATAGACTCAACCATACAATCTCATAAATTCAACTTTAAGCCAACAAGTACAAGAGTCATAATCATAAGCTTAGGAGTCTTAAAAGCATTAATTCACTCAATCAACATGATTCTTACAATAGAAATACTTGCATAATGCTATCACATATAGCACCAACAAGAACGTCCCACTTATTCCTAACACAAAAAATTTTAAATTTACCCTAAACATGGAAATTTTTCCACCCCAAACTTAAAAATCTACTTTGTCTCCAAAGTATACTTAAAAGTAGAGATAGAAATACTCCCTTAGGCCTAGCTAGTAGTATCTTCATATATCAAGAGGGTTTGGGGATCCCACACTATTTCTTCGCCATGCTCCTTAGCTTAGATTTCTGATACTCAGACTTCCCATCTACCTGCAACTCAACAAAATCAAAAAATACATAAAGTAAATACTAAAAATACTAAAAATAAAACATATCTTAACTTGGGTTTTCTCCCAAGCAACGCCTGATTTAGTGTTATGGCATGACCCAACTACGGATAAACCAAGTTTCTTCATCCCTTTTCTCATACTTGAATGCCATTTTTTGATTCGTTTCTGACCTTTTGAGTGTGAACTCTCAAGTTCAACAACTTTTTCAACTTTAGCATTTTCAGGATTATCTATTTGCATTATGTCAGGCTTAGGAGGTAGAGGCTTGGCTACTCAATAAGGGTGTTTGAACTATCCTGTGGGCTGCTTGTTCATCAACCATAATATTAGGATTATCTTGATCTTCTTTATTTATGGAATATGAGGGAGAAGGATTATTTCTCTCCTTCATTGATAGAATAATTTCTTAGGTTCAGGACTTGGTTCAACCAACTCCCGAGCCTTTGCCAGCTTACTACTTTGAAAACCTATTTCCTACAAATACAAAAGCAAGACCAAGCATAAAACACCAAAGTAATCCAAAAAGTAAAACTAAAATTAAAGCAGTTGCTAAATTACAAGTCCCTACCAAAGTCGCAAAAAACTTGATAGCGCCCAAGCGCACACTCATGTGTACATGTTCTACCATGTAATATAGTGGACTTCAAGAAAGCCGAATATCGATCACACAGGGACTTGTTCTAAAAACTATTTGATTTCAGTTCACATTTTAGATCAATTTAGTGCAAGAGTAATCGAAAAAGAGTTTTGAATACTTGTAAGCTAAAGTAAAGTAAACAATGCAGAAAGTAAAGACTTGAGACAATCGATAGGGTAAGCCTAGGGATAAAGAACTTCAAACAATCTCACTATGTTATTGAACTTTATTCATTAACTTGCTTATCTTAGTTATTGATTCGTATGGTTAATTGCATGATCATAGTCTCTCGACCTCTAACCATTTATCTAACGTCGACATTACAACTACATCATTGAGAGGGGTTGTAATAATCCAATTAAGTACTTATACCTATTATCCTACATGTGAATCAAGTAAGACTTCTAGGCACATCCCTATCTTAGATGCTAATTCAAATTCCTTATTTCATAAAAGAATAAGAACTCTACTTTATTTATCCCCATGTTCTATCTCCCTATTTCCTCTCCCAAGATCATAAGGTTGATAGTATAAGTATTATAAGGGTGATCAATCCTCAAAATAATTATAACAAGACTAAACAAGAAACCAAATATGATAAGCAAATTAAAAAAAATTAATCCAAAGCAATAGTAGTCATGTTCTTTGCTTTAACCCCGGAAAGGGAGTGTTTAGCGAATAATAGTCATAATCATCATCCAAGTACTTGAATTCATGAATAAATATATTAGCAAGATAAAAAAAAGAGTAAGAAACCAAATTTTCATGTGCAGTTGCCTCTTCTCTAGTCCTAAGATGTCAAAAGATATTTTAATTGATTGTATTATTTTTTTTTATAGCTGGGCAAAATTTATCCCATTTTTGTACTTCAACGCATCATGGTATTAGCCCCATCGCTTTGAGCCTATGATGCATCATAATCAAATTAAGATATTGAAAGTTGAAAATTTCTGTTTGGTCCTTTATTGATGTGGTATTGAGCTCCCATGCATCCTATTCTCGTCACATTGTCTCTTATGCTCTCATTAATCACTCCAAGCCTTTGTTTGATGTTTTCACTTGATTTAAAGCTTGTATATCTTTCATGTATCATTAAATTTAGCTTAACATGAATCATATAGTATCAAACACCTCGAATTAAATATCAAAACAACACAATACTCAAGACAATGAATTTGAAATTCAACCAAGAACACTAGTTTTCTCGTCTGGACTTTAAATGCTCAATTTGAACCCAAACTCATGTGAAAACATCTATAAACATAGTAATACCATACTTGAACACTTAGATGCATATTGATGTCATATTTACACATAAAGAATATGAATTGTCCTAAAAACAAGGCTTATTAAGCTAGGATAACCACACTAGAGTGAATAAATACACCCAACATTAAGCATTTCCTAGTGACACTATGCATAATCCTCCAACACTTGTTTATTGTATGGATATTGACACTAGGGATGAATCTTCACTTGATGAGAGTTTTTTTCTTACCACTAATGAGCTTAAGAAGGAGGATGTTAATGCTAATGAGCCACCTGATGTAGGATTTAAGAAGAGTTATAGATATAAGGATTTTTGGAGTGATTATGATGATGAATGGGTTTCAAAAGAGCTCCAAAATATAGTGCAATAGTTTAGCACATGTTTTCATGGACCATTGGTTGAAAATAAAGGGGACCCAAGTGCAGGGACCATCCTATGTTCCATTGAGCCTTATAATATTAATCAAGCTCTATATTATTAAAGAGCAGGAATAAATATTATGACACTGGTGATATACAAGGTGTTGGGGTTATGAGAACTCAAGCCTACATCTGCAAGGCTATTGATGGTTCATATAACTATAAAGGAGACAACGGGTATTATGCATTACGCAGAGGTAAGATTAGCAATATTCACCTATCTGAAAGATTTATTGATTTTTAGACTGTAAAGTGGATACCAATTCTTTGATAATATTGGGTAGACCCTTCTTGTCTAATGGCAGGGTATTGATTGATAGGGATTTGGAGAAGATCACATTCAAATAAAATGACAAGCAAATTATGCTAAATATATGCATGACAGTACAATAGCTAAAAGATCTGAGAGTAGTGGCAGTGATAGATATAGATGATGATAACTTGATCACAGTATATATTCCTATTAAGGAGAGATTAGGGGCCGAAGCATTAGCAACAGTGATTATGTACTTTGAGGGTGATGGGATAACTGACTATGATGAGATGGTTAGTGCATTACATTGCATAGGCTCTTACAAATATTCCCCTAAGAAGTTGTATCTTAACTTGAAGAACAAAACCATACCTTCTGCAAGACCGTTGATTGAATAACCACTGATATTAAAATTAAAGGCTCTCCCACCTTATTTGCAGTATGTATTCTCGAGGGACCACAACACTTTTCTAGTAATTATTTAGGCAAGTTTGGTAGAAGCATAGGTGGAACTATTGATATTAGTATTACAAAAGTTCAAGAGAGCTATTGGGTGGACCATTATAGACAATGTGGGGATTATACCAGGTATATCCAAACATAAGATAAAACTTGAGCCAGACAACATTCCTACTACTGAGCATCAGAAATGACTAAACCTTTCTATGTAAGAGGTGGTGAAAAAGGAGATAATCAAGTGGTTAGATACTGAGGTGGTTTTTCCTATTGCAGATAGCAATTGGGTAAGCCTAGTTTAATGCGTGCCAAAGAAAGTGAGAATCACAGTGGTTCCAAATGATAAAAATAAGTTAGTACCAATGAGGCCAGTGACCGATTGGAGAGTGTGCATAGATTATAGAAATATGAACAAGTGGACACAAAAAGACCACTTCCGTATACAGTTCATGGATCAGATGTAGGAAATACTAGCAGGAAGGGATTGGTATTGTCTTCTTAACGAGTATTCATCTTACAATCAAATCATAATTGCTCTTGAAGATTGAGAAAAGACTACCTTTACTTTCCCCTATGGGGACCTTTGCATTCAAAAGGATGCCATTTGGACTATGAAATATACCTACCATTTTTTAAAGATGTATGATGTCCATATTATCTGATATAGTGGAAAACACAATTTAGGTATTTATGGATGACTTTTCAATGGTCGGGGATTCTTTCAAGGATTGTTTAACTTATATAGCAAATGCATTGCAGATATGTAAAGAGTGCAGTTTTATGATAAACTGGGAAAGATATCACTTCATGGTGAAAGAAGGTATCGTGCTAAGGAACAAGCTCTCAAAACATGGTGTTGAGGTGGTCAAAGAAAAAATTAAGGTGATTGAGAAATTTCCACCACCAGTATTAGTTAGATGCATAAGGATATTTTTGGGTCATGTAGTTTTTTATAATCGATTCATCAAGGAATTCTCTAAAATTGCAACTACTCTATGCAAAATTTTAGATAAGGAGGTGAAATATCTACTTGATGATGCTTGCCTCAAGGATTTCAAATTCCTGAAGGAGTAGTTGATTTCAGCACTAATTATTTGTCACCTATTGGGTCTGCACCTTTTAAGGTTATGTGTGGGACAAGTAGTGTGGCTTTGGGTACTATCCTAGGACAAATAAAAGAGAATATATTGCATCCAATATACTAGGCCAGTAAATCTTTAAACCCTAGACCAAAAAATTATACTGTCACAGAATAGGATACTTACAATAGTTTTCTCTTTTGAGAAATTTCAATCTTATTTGATTAGGGCCAAGGTGATAGTTCACACTGACCATTCAACTTTGAGGTACTTTATGTCGAAGAAAGATGCCAATCCATGATTGATTCATTGGGTTCTTTTGCTGAAAAAGTTTGATTTTGAGGTCAAGAACCACAAAAGGAAAGAGAATCAAGTTGCAGACCACTTATCTAGACTTGAAGAGGTAACCATACAAAAACTAGGGGATAATATTGAGATAGATACTTTTCTAGATGAGTGGGTGTTAACGGCATCTCATGATTTAATCCCTTCTTTTCCTAATTTTTCCAACTACTTGGCAAGTGATCTTATCCCAGAAAATTTATCTTTCCAGTATCGATAAATATTTACGCATGAGATGATGGAATTATTTTTGTATGGTCCCTATCTATTTAGGGTTTGTTTAGATGGTGTGATTCGAAGATGTATAGCAGAGGTAAAGATAATGAGCATTCTAGAGGCTTGTAATTCATAACTAGTTGGGGGTCATCATAGTGGGACACGTATAACCCATAAGATTCTATAATGTGGGTTTTATTGGCCTACAATATGCAAAGATGCTAATTATTTTGCATAGGCCTGTGAATAATATCAGTGTTAAGGCAATATTTCTCATCTCCATGCGCTCTTTATGGCACCTATTTTGGCGTTGGAGCTATTTGATATGTAGGGGATCTATTTCATGGGTCCATTTGTGAGTTCCTATGGTATGAGGTACATTTTTGTAGAAGTCGACTATGTATTAATATGGATGGAGGAAGTTGCACTTTTGGGCAATGAAGGTAGAAGTGTCACTATCTTTTGAAGAGAAATATCTTTTCCAAATCTGTCACTCCACGTGCAATTATTAGTGATGGTGGGTCTCACTTATGGAACTATTTTTTCAAGGTCATGTTTGATAGATATGGTGTAAGGCATAAGGTGCAAACACCGTACCATCCTCAAACAAGTGGGCAAGTGGAAGTCTCTAATAGAGAAATAAAGTCCATCTTGGCAAAGACTGTAAAATGCCAATAGGATCAAATAGACGTCAAAGTTATATTATGAGTTATAGGCTTATCGGATAGCATATAAGACCCACATAGGTTCCTCCCTCTATATTAGCTTGTGTTTGACAAAGCATGCCACTTACCAGTTGAGCATGAGCACAAGGAACTATGGGCATTAAAAAAGATGAATTTTGAGTAGCGTAATGCAGCGAACTTGAGGCTGAGCAAGGTAAATGAGTTGGATGAATTTTGTCTTGGTGAATATGATAGATCCTCCTTATACAAATAAAGAGTGAAGTTGTACCTTGTCAAGAAGATTGAGAAGAGAATATTCAAACTCGAATATTTGGTCTTGTTATACAATTCAACACTATGCTTATTTTCTGGTAAGATGAAATTGAGATAGACTAGACCATTCACTATGGCTAAGGTGTTTGCATATGGTGCTATTGAGATAAAATGTGATGGTGATGTTTCATCAGTGAGTGAAACACTACATAGGAAACCTGGTAGAAGTCAGAGTTTGTGCTAAGATAGACCTTAGCGAAGTCTGAGTAGCCAAAGGAGCTGAGTCATGCCACGATAGTAAATCAAGCACTGCTTGGGAGGCAACCCAAGGTATTTTGATGTTTCAATTTATGTTCGTGTTTGACATTGCATCTTCACACCTACAATGCCATAGGTATGTTCCTAACTCTCATGATTTTATTTGATACATTTAGGACTAAGCATGATTTTAAGTATGGGATGAGACTTCTTATAGGTTTTGATGTCCACTTGGGGTTATTGTTGTTGTGCCTATTTTCCCCTAAGTATTGTTCCTAGTAGAGCTGGTGATAACACTCACCTATACCATCTAAAGTGGTAGAGGGAACTCATTATTAATAGTTCAACTTTTGTGGATGTTGAATCAATGAGGAGCGAGATTTAGATTTTAAGTCTAAGGGTATCAAAAGTACTAAAAAGATAGCCAAAGTGTATACAATGTAAAAACATAATGTGAAGGGGGTTGGTTGGTTTGTAATAGAATCTTATCAATATCAAGTCAAGCACATACTAAGAGAACACTTTTTGTTATAGAATTTAAATTTGTAAAGATCTTGGGATTATGTTTACCTAAGGGCAATGTGTGCACGGGGTCATGATGGTTTTGGAAAAGTCCTAATTTTTTATGACATGGTAGGCTAGGTTAAGTGTCCTTGAGGATGGTTTTTCAACAAGGCCTTAAGGATGTCACCCTTGAATCTTTCAAATACCTAGCGAGTATATTAATAAACGCTACCAAAAACCTCAATTGGGCATCCCTATTTTTAGGAAGATGCCCATGACTTAACCTACAATCCATCTACCCTTATTTCTAAGATGGAAAAAGAAGGTAAGTTATATTTACAATTGTCCACTATTTCTTTGGTCCCCTATAACCCTCTTTCTAGAAGGCTATAAGTTTCTAAAGATTCACCTACAACACTCTTTCAAGGATGATGAGGGCTTTCAAGAGTTTGGGGTTTTAAGCCAACAAACCATTTTTGGTATTCGGGGTTTTCACCCACAAATCCCAACTACTTAAACCAAACAATAGTGGAATTGATAATCAACAACTAAGAATTACACAAACACATCATCACTCAAACACAATTGCACCTTTGTACAACATAATCCCAAGACTAGAGAATTTAGCTACTCATGAAATGAAAGAGAAGAAATATACCAAACAATTCAATCATGGCATCCATAGCAGTGGAGGATAAGGAAAATCTTCACTTTACACTTCAATTTCACCAACTTCAACTTGAAATTTTAAATACAAAAATATTTTCCCAAATTCTAGGGTTCACCAATTCTCAAAATTTTCAATCCTCTTTTTCATCCAAAAATCAAAACCCAAAAGAAATAAAGATTTGTGTCTTATATAGGAAGTGGAATAAGCTATGTCAAATTACAAAACTGTCCTGGGCTAAAATCCCACTATGCCATGGTCGTATCAGCTTTGTCGCAATTACAAAAATCACGACCGCAATAGGATCAAGGAGATCGCGGTGGATGACCAATCTTGACTGGCCGTAATTACGGCCCTGAGTCTGCAATTGCAGTAGCTGAGCCAGATCCGTGCAGGGTCTTAAGCTGTGCACTTTTAATCTTTTTTTTTATCTCTAATCAGCTCAAATCCACATCTTTCTATTTTATCACCTGTGTGTATGCAAGGATGTGGAAATTAGTGCATTTAATCACTAACATGTCTTATTTTTGAAATCATAATAGTGAGCATAAATATAGGGATCAAATTAGTGGTAAATTCACCACTCATCAGCCAATATGTTTAGGTGTATTGTGTTGTGTTTTTGTGTAATTAGGAGATTTTTAAGTATTTAGGGCAGTAGTCATGTTTTGACTGATTTTTAATACCCATCCAAAATTTTGTGTTAAGAACTGTGTGGATGTATATATGAGTGAATTAAATAGATCTTGTTATAGCATTAGGATTAGGGACATGATAATTATTTGCTAACAATTGCATGAATTGGATAGGTAGTACTTGGTGATATTGACTTTGTTCCATGTGTGTATGAGATATTACCTAGTTCCCTTTATGTGTTGAATTCACAACTTGCCTGGTTAGTCTTGCCTACGTTGAATGATAGTCAGTTAGGAAAGGATTATAAGTTATTTTTTATTTAAGTCCACTTTTAGCCCAAATGACTTTCCATATGTGAGTTATATCCCTTGATCCCTGTTTTGAGCCTTATAATCCTATTTTTCTTGTTTCACCATTCACCTTCCTATTTGTATTACAATAAATCTATTTTTGCCCTGGTCCTCTTTGGACATTATGCACCTAACTCGTGCAAAATGCCAAAGTTGAGGGTGGCTAACATAGGGGTACATAGTGTAAAGTGGGTATGAAGAAGGGTAAAATAAGAGAAAAAGTTAGTAGGGATGGGTGTGGTAGAAAAATAAAAATAAAAGTTAAAATTTATAAAAAAGTGAGAAAGAAAGAGTAAAAGACCACACCCAAGCTGAATGTGCAGTAAATAATAAAAAGGGAAATAAGGGTGGAAATAAAAATAAAATTGCCTAGTAAGTGAGCCTTATTTGACATAAATTGATTGGAACTTCTCTTCTGAGTGTGAGTGTCTCTTTACCGTCCCTGTATTTACAGGCATTATTTCATATGAGTTAGTGGGACTTCTTTGTTGTGTGGTCACTTGACTCATATTTCTAGCTATTTGCTTGTTTAGGGTAGTCTAACTAGTACATATACATGGTTATATGTTGCTAATATAATTTTCATACCTTAATCCCATTGTGTCACATTGTTGTGCTTCATGTTAATACACAGTTTGTTTTGAAAAATAAGATTGGAGGGGGTGTTGTGGTATAAAATTAATGTGTTGACTGACTACCTTGAATAACTTAGATCCTCCTAGTTACTCATTGTTTTTTTTTGTTATGTTTTGTTATCTGGGGACATGCAAGCGTTCTAAGTTGAGGATATTGATGTGCTATAGAAATATAGCACTTTCGATGCTTAAAGTGAGGAAAATATGCATGTTTCTGAGGCTATTTTGCTAGATATGATGTGTTTGGGTAGGTTCTTTAGGAAAATATGTTTTAGATGCTAAGTTTATGAATAAGAGAAATTTTTTTTGGCTACTTCTTAGAGTAATTATGGATGTTCGGGATTTTTTTGGCTTGTTCGTGAATCAAAGCATGTTCGAGAATCAAAGAAGAGCTGAAAAGATGACCCCCTAACACTTACTAAGTCAACCTACGGACCACATGTAGGATCTACAGACTACATGTACGCAAAGCAAGTACCAAAAGTCCAAAATCCTGAGAGCTAACTTGCAGGATTTTTTCCATATGGTACTTGCACCCTATAAATGTGCCCAGGGTCAGGACCATAGGTACTACTTATTCTCAATCCCAGACCGCAGGTATAAACCCCATGTGGTCACCGACCTTATTTTCTTATATTTTGTATGGTCTTTTGTTTTAGGGTTTCTCATGCACTATAAATACCCTTTATGTGTTTTTAGTAGGAGTTACACACTTTTGATATTCACAAACGTATTTTGATTCCAAGATTCAATTTTGATATTGGAATTCTCTTGTATTAACTTCAGTTGATTAATTCAGTTACAGTTGTGGGTTTACACTTCTTACCATTTTTATTTCATCTATGCTTTTAATTATGAATGTCATAATTTCTTTACAAGCATGAGCAGTTAAAACCCAAAGCTAGTGTTATGTGAACCCTGGTGAATTAATGAAGTAGAGGAAGTGAGATTATTGAATTGAACCAATACCCATGGTATGAATTGCATTATCTTCATTCTAATAGTCATCTTAGCAGTTGTAAATGTTAGGATCCCGCCTAGATTATTTCTAGTTAACCCAAGAGAGGAGTAGTTACAAGGAAAAGATAATGACAATTGTAATTTGAGGTTTAACTGTCAATCCATGCGACTAGGTAATATCTAAGTAAGATGGTTAGATTTTATCTAATAACTAGAGACTCAAAAGGTAATAGTTAACTGGGATCAAGATAAGGGTTAGTAATGAGACATCTTGAGACTCAAAAGGTAAAGAGTGAAATCTACTCTTCCAAAAAACTATAGAAGGTACAAAACTTATCGATTCTTCATGCATGGTATTAATTTGGTTAAACAAAGCACAATAATCCTACAAAGTTGAGAAGCCAGGGGGAATACAATCCTAGTGTTCACTTGCAACTGATTACAATCAAAGTTGATATAGCTACCTGCCTGAGATTACTCCACAAAAATCCCCTATTTACTTTTATTGTTCTGCCTGTTGACTACAACTGCTAAGAGCCACAATTCTATATGTTCCCTTAGGATTCGATCCCAACCTTTTTTGGGTTACTAAATTTTGACATTGACTGTATCATCATCTAATAGGAGGTGTTTCTTGGATGTCATTAGGGGATATAAGGCATTTAGGAATTATTCCCTTTCTTGTTTTCTATTTTCAATCTATAAAGTCTAAGGTATTCGATCTCCTCTAATTCTCATTTATTTGCCTATGAGATCATGCCTCCAAGAAGATATGATACCCATGGAACCTCATTTACCCCCCTTGAGGATAATGTTGATGAAACCTATCCCACTTATAGAGTACAGACTAGGTCTAGGGTCACTTCTTTTAATTTCCCTCATAGATTTCCACTGTCCTCTAAAAATCCTTCTTCTACAAGAGACATTTCTACTCAGTCACCTCGCAAAGATATTATTAATGCAGAGTTTTGCCATTCTATTTATCTATGGACCCAGTTGGTGATATCTCAGTCACATCAGTTGGGTCCTATTAGTACTACTATGAGTTCTTTTAAGGATACTCGATTTAGGTAGTTTATGAGGTTAAATCCTTTAATTTTCACTAGCACTAAAGTTGAGGACGATCCTCAAGGTTGAATAGATGAGATAGAGAAGATATTTCGAGTAATGCATGCTATTGATATAGAGGGTGTGAAGTTTGATGTATGTCAATTGAAGGATTTGGCATGCCAATGGTATGAAGAATAGGATTAGTCTAGGAATGATGACACAGAGGTGGCATTATGGATGAATTTTCTACTGCCTTTCTAGATTGCTTCTTTCATCAGGTGTTAAGGAAAGCAAAAGCTAAGAAGTTTATAAATTTGAAGCAAGGAAAAATAACTACGAATGAGCATGCCTTGAAATTTCATCTGCTATCTTATTATTCTCTAGATTTAATATCTATCACGAGGGATAGAATGAGAAAATTTTCTTTTAGGTTGTCCTATGATTTGATTTTGGAAAGAAAGGCCACCTTGTTGAACAAAGATATGGACATCTCTGGACTTGTGGTATATATTCAGCAAGTTGAAGAGGAAAATAGGAAGCAAGCAGAGATAGGGAAGAGATAGAGTATTAAGTTTTGGTGTTTATATCAGGATGGAGGTTAGTAGTATAAAGGTAGAAATGCTAAGTAGTTATGAAGGAAGAAGACTTGGGGAAATTCCGTTCTTATTTGACGGCTAGTGTTCCTTATCTTAAACCATCTACTGATAGATGATTTTAGGCTAACAGTGATTTCAAGCAATAGGGTGCCTAGTCCTAGGTTGGTGGAGCACAGATAGATCTATCCTATCCTTCATATAAATTTTATCGGCAGATGCATCATGGTCAGTATGGGGAGGGGAGGAACCAATGTTACAATTATGGTCAGTGAGGGTATTTTCTACAACACTGTCTAGCTAAGGTTGCTTTTGGAGCTATCAAGGTTCTAGTTGATTCTTCATCGACTTTGGCACCGAAGGGTGCCACTTTAAGTACTGGCACTGGACGAAATTGATTGTATGCTCTTGCCACCCATTATGAATCTGAGGCATCTCCTAATTTCATCACTGGTATGTTATAACTCTTTTCCCTTAATATGTACTATTTGCTTGATCTAGGGCCTACTCTTTCTTATATGACCCCTTATGTGGCTTTTTATTTTAGTTTTAGTCCTGAGTGTATTGCAGATCCTTTCTCTATGCCTATCCTAGTGGGTGACTCTGTTATGGCTAGAAGAGTCTATAGGGTTTGTGTGGTATTTTTCTGTGGTAGGGAATCTTTGGTAAACTTGATAGAGTTGGATATGGTTGATTTTGATGTTATCCTAGCGATGGATTGGCTCCATTCGTGCTATGCCTCTTTAGATTGCCAGACCCATAAGGTTATCTTTAAATTCCCTAATGAGATAGTTATCGAGTGGGAAAGAAGTTCCATGCTGCCTAAGAAAAGGTTCATACTTATGTTAAGGACTAAAGATAGATCTCCAAATGGAGTTTTATCAGTTGGCTTGGGTTAAGGATTCTACCTCAGAAGGTCTTTCTTTACAATTCATCCTAAGGTTTTCCCCGACGATCTTCTTGGTATCCTTCTCGACAGGGGAATTAATTTTAGGATTGATCTTCTTCCAGACACTTATCCTATCTCTACCCTTCCATATAAAATAGCTCTTGCTGAGTTTAAAGAATTAAAGAAGCAGTTGAAAGATCTTCTTGACAAGGGTTTTAGCCACCCTAATGTGTCCCTATAGGGTTTACTTATTTTGTTCATATGTATGAAGGATGGTTTAATTATGATATGTATCAATTATTATCTATTGAATAAGGTAATGATGAAGAATAACTACTATTTTCCTAGGTTTTATGACTTGTTTGACCAACTTCAATGTGTTAATTATTTCTCTAAGATCAATCTTTAGTCGTGTTATCGCAAGCTAAAGATTAAGCAAGTGGATCTTCATAAGACTACCTTACATACCTTGTATGGACATTTTGAGTTCTTGGTCATGTCTTTTGGGTTGACCTATGCCCTGGTGTCATTAATGGATTTGATGAATCGAGTGTTTTGTAAATTTCAGGTTTTTTTGTCATTATGTTTATAGATAATATTTTTGCATATTCAAAGAGTGAGGTGGATCATGCCGATCACCTCCGCATTGGGTTGTAGACCCTTAAAGATCAATATTTGTAATCTAAGTTTGCAATGTGTGAATTTTGGTTAAGTGCTATTACTTTTCTCGGTTATATTGTTTCTAGTGAAAGGATCATGGTCGATCCACAAAAAGTTAGGGTGGTTAAGAAGTGTCCTAGACCCACAAATCCAATCAATATTTAGAGCTTGTTAGGTTTAGCTGGTTATTATAGGATGTTTGTGTAGAGCTTCTCATTAATTGTTGCACCTTTGACTGAGTAGACTTAGAAGAAGGTGAATTTCTTGTTGTTCTATACTTATGAGGGGAGTTTTGAGAATTTAAAAGATAAATTAACTTCTGCTCTGATATTGACCTGCTCGAGGATACTGGGGGCTTCATGGTTTATTGTGATGTATCCTTTGTAGGAATTAGTTATGTGTTGATGTAACATGGCAAGGTGGTAGCATATGCCTCTAGGTAGTTGAAAGTTTGAGAGGAATTATCCAACTCTTGATTTGGAGATGTTGGTTGTGGTGTTCGTATGGAAGATTTGGTGACACTATCTATATGGGGTCTATGTTGACATTTATTGAGATCATAAGAGCCTATATAATGTATTCACCTAGAAAGAGTTGAATCTTAGGTGAACGATATGATTTGAGTTGCTCAAAGACTATGACATGGATGTCTTCTATCACCCAGGTAAAGGTAACGTGGTTGTTGATATTAGTAGGTTATATATCGGAAGCGTATCTCATGTGGATGAAATAAAGCGAGAATTGGTGAAGGATATTCACCATTTGGCTAATTTCAAAGTTTGTCTCTTAGATTCTGAGGATGGTTATGTGTTTGTGCAAGAGGTGGTAAAGTCATTTCTTGGTGTTGAGGTAAAAGAGAAGAAGGTGTTAGATCCTATCTTGATGGAAATTAGAGGTGGTGTGGGTAGGCAAAAAGTAATGGGTGTTGAGGTTGGTGTTGATGGTATATTGAGGTACCAAGAGAGGTTGTGTGTTCCAGATATGGATGGGCTGCTAGGAAAAATTTTAGCTGAAGCTCATAAGTCACTTTATTCGGTTCATCCTATCTCAACGTAGATTTATCATGACCTTAAGGAAATTTATTGGTGCAATAACATAAAGAAGGATTTAGCTAATTCTGTGGCTAAGAGACATTGTGTGTCAACAAATGAAGGTGGAGCACTTAAGGCCCGTTGGGTGGTCTTAAAAAATTAAGTTGCTTGTGTGGAAGTGGGAAGTGATTAATATGGATTTTGTTACCAATCTCCAGTGGTCTCAAAACCAATTTTATTCTATTTGGGTCATCGTGGATCTGATGACTATGTCTGCTCACTTTTTGTAGGTGAGGACTAATTATTCTACCGAAGACTATGAAAATTTGTTTATCCAGGAGATAGTGAAGTTTCATGGTGCACCTAATGCCATTATTTCAGACTGAAGTACGCAGTTCTCATCTCACTTTTGGAGCTTATTTTAGAGAGGTTTAGGGATTAACGTGAACCTTTAAACCTCTTTCCATTATCAGACATATGGACAAGTAGAGAGGACTATTTAGACTTTGGCAGATATGCTAAGGGCTTGTATGATTGACTATGGTGGTAGCTGGGTTGATCACTTTCCTCTCATTTAGTTTGCATATAATAATAGCTATCATTTTAGTATTCAGATAGCTCCTTTCAAGTTTTTGTATGTTAGAAGATGTCATTTTTCTATTGGGTGGTTCAAGGTTAAGGAGGCTAGATTATTTGGCCCTAACTTGGTCCATCAGGCCATAGAGAAGGTGAAGGTGATTAGAGATAGGCTTAAGACTACCCAAAGTTAACAAAAGTCCTATGCGAACATGAGGTCAATAGAAATGGAGTTTGATGTGGGTGATTGGGTGTTCTTGAAGGTGTCTTCCATGAAGGGAGTGATGCTATTTAGAAAGAAAAAGAGTCTCATTCACTGTTATGTTGGCCCCTATTTAATTTTGAAGAGAGTGGGGAATATTTCCTATAAGCTAGAATTGCCTACAAGTTCGGGTTCTATTCACCTTGTGTTCCTGTGTTTACATTTAAGAAATGCATGGGTGATCCTTCCTTCGTGGTTCCTATTGAGAGTGTTGGTATTTCAGATTCCCTATCATACAAGGAGGTCCCAACGGAGATATTAGATAGACAAGTTTGTTCATTGAGGACTAAAGATGCAGCTTCAGTAAAAGTCCTTGGAGGAACCAAAAGTTGGAAGAAGACACTTGGGAAGTTGAAGAAGATATGAAGGTTAATTACCCATTCTTGTTCCATGTGTCAGACAAAGGTGCTTAAAGTATAAATTTGTTTCCCCTTGTTACTAACTAGGTTTACATTTGATTTTAGTGTAATATTGCTAACCTCTTGCGAAAAGTGTCCTAGCCCATCATTTGGGGACAAATGATTCTAAAAGGGGGATAATGTAACAACCTTCAAATATTGAGCATTTTATTTTTGGCCCTCCCGTGTAGAAAAGTCGATCTTTGACTTAATTTGTGTTTAGGTTTGTTAAAAGGATATCTCAGGTGAGTTTTGGAATTTTTAAAAGGGGTTCGGGACTATTTTAGAATTTTGAGGGAGTATGCCTCCGCGATACCACCGTGTCACGATGGATAATCTTTGTGTTTAGTAGCATGGCATGAAGGTTAGCCTCCACGATAATGTTTGTTCGATACTGCTATGTAAAATTAGTATTATTTTTGGCTTGTTTAATTGTAACGAGGGGTATTGGGGTCTTTTCACCTGTGTACGACCCATAAGTATAATATAGCCTATTCCTTTAAGTTTTAAAAGATTAAGATCCCCAATTACACCCTCAAACTCAAAACCCCAAGAAAGCATAAGGATTTCATCGTAGATTCATCATCCAGGGTCCAAGCACCCAATTGTTTCAAAATTCGTGTGTATTGAAATCTTGTGATTAAAATCTTGTTTTATTAAAATCATTTATTTATAATTCCTATTCATGTGATTAAATGGATCAATTTGAATGATGGTTGATGGCTTTTGAGCATTAATGAATGAATTGCATTTCCGATGGTTTCTATTGATTATTTATGATTTGAATTGATTATTTCAAGCTATTGGGTGCATGGTCATGGGAAATTGGGATGGGGTTGTGGATTTCCCCAACTTTGATGATTTTGAAAATTGGAATTGGTATAAACTCAACTTGATCTTGTGAAACTTGCCTTGAGCATGAAAAAATACACGTTGAACTACTTTTTTTAGAACAATTACATGAAATAAAATGCTATTGAAACATAATAGTTTTAAAATGTACCTTGGGAGTTGTGGATTCCCGAAATCTAATAAATAATTAAACCTAGGGGGCTGTGGATTCCCCAAAGTGATGATAATTTCTATGGTATGATGATATTAGCTTGCAAGCATAGATGGTATGATGATACCAACGGTATGTGCCTACATGGCTAATTATGGTTCAATGGATGGTAATGTGTATTTGTTTTAATTTGGTCTTAAAGGAGGGTTGTGTAGCTAACCGTAAAGGTATAAATCCCAGGAAAGACAACCATTGGAAATCCATGCTTGTTGGCGTGAGGGGTTTGTCTTGTTAACCATGAGCTTGTGTCATACTTGATATATTTTTTCTGGGATAGGCAAAGGGTCATGGATTACCCAACCTTCCTTGACGTCTCCGGTTGTGTGGTTAACATGCACTGGGGTTCTACCCGGGGGAGAGAGATATGGCCCATATAGCCCATGGGTACTATTATGACGGTTAATCTACACAGTCTAAGTTAATATTTTACTTTATGCTAAGCTCTGTTACCTATCCCAGCACGATATACACATACACACATACACACTGTGTGCATATGGATTTTACTGGGGTTTTGACTTGGCATTATTTTATCCCCTTCCCTGTGTTACATGCTAGTGCTCATCCTAATAACTATCACCAAACATTATATCACCACGCGATGAAGGAACTAGAATACCTCTACTTTTTCAGCACAGTGATTAGGTGATCATGGGATACATCGTGAGTAAGATTGAATTGGTGACCTTCCATACTTCAGAAGACCTCATTTTATGATTTGGTTTTCTTATGTCATGTACTTTTATTTGGTATAGTTTGGCTATGATCAGGTTCATCTCACAACTTAGATTGTTTTGGTTCTAGCTAGAGGTTTTATAGATTACTGTGGATTTGGGATTGATTGTTAAATTCTAAGACTTCTTTTGAGTCATACTTACTTATCCTGTGACTTGTTTGAAATTTCACTTCTACACTAGTGTTGTGTTTTTTTTACTAGGTATTGGGGGTTGTCTCCAGTCCTCCATCCACTTGAGATACATGTCATGACTAGGCCCTGGTTTATGTCGTGATAGTTAGAAATACATGGCGCATACACATACTCATGTATGTTCCCATATCATGATTAGGATCTTCTACTCATGATGGAAGGTACATGGCATGCATGACCTCCAGATATGCCAATAGTACTCTTAAACACTCTTTACTAAAAGTAAGAACCTAGTTACTATGGTATTTGAAATTCCATCTATGATCGTGGATCAATTTTCTTATTAAAAACTGTTCACTAGTAATATAGTAGTCAAGTATGGCATCCATGATTATGGATAGGTTAACATCCATATATGTGATCTCATTGAACTATCAATAATGTTTAGTTGGGATTAATATGTAGCACTAAATTGAATTAGGGTTCAACAAAGACTAAGTCCTAGAACTGCGTACCATCATATATTAAGGAGAGAGTCTTCGTCGGTTAAGAATGTCTCCCTTTTAAGAAAGTCCCTATTAGTTGACATTAGGTTCCTTAACCAAAAATAGGCTCATGAATGTATGGTAATCATGGTTTGTACCCTCAAAAAGGTATTGAACACCCACCCAACTTTGGTTATAGGTTGGATTCCATGTTGCTCACATGGTCTATATCGGTTAGTTGTATCCCCTATATTTAAAACTCATATCTTGTGTCGACCATGTATTCCCTTTATTCAGTACAATATTAATTAGTTATATGTTTATTTAATTGGTCATTTCATTAGTTTACATGCCTTAGTCTCATATTTAGTTTAGTTTTGTTTGCTTAGCATGTTCAATTCCATAATAGAATAGTGCATATCTCTTATGTTTAGTACATTCAAAGTACTAACCACATAATTTCTTTTGTGATATATTGTATCATAATATAGGTTTAGACGTTCAACATCCAGCTCGTGGTTAGCATATTTCGTATCAGCTTAGGAGTAGAGTTTGGTGAGTCCTCATTTTTCAAGGATAAGACTTATGATTACTTTCATTATTTTAGTCATTTAGTTTTCAGACAAATAGAGTTAGTTGGGGGTTTGTCCAGCAACTCGTCTGGGTAGAGGCTTTTAGATAGAAAGACTAGTATGTTCAGCTTTATAGTTTATTAAATGTTTTTCATCTGATTTCCATATTTCAAATTATTTAATTCATTAGTACATTATTTATATTTCAGTTTCCACTTAGTGAATCATACTTATATAGTATTCTTAGTGTCATGCGAGACAATGGGTTAACTGGGGCCACTTATTACTCTAAGCACAGTGTTATGGCTAGGTGGTAGTCTCGAGTCGTGACACATGGTATATTGAATACTCTTGATGGGGCATATACACCTAACACTATGCTTATCTAACATGGTTTATGTCAGTTAAGAGAATCTCCTACAATAAATTAGTTTTAGATTGGTTAGTGTATATGGCTTACTTAATTTGTTAACTCATGTTTTGTACTCTATGCATATGAAATTCTAGTAACATCTTTATTCATAAAATTGGTGCGTATTTATATACTTAATGTGCATGTCTTTATCACATGATTTCGATGACTTTTAAATGTTTCACATATCCCCCATAAACTTAATATATTACATAAGTATTGATTACATACTTCTTATTGTCTATATCCTTTATGATGTATGTTCTGGTACTCACCCTCAACATCAAGATTATCTATGATCACCAATGCCTATTATCCTTTAGTTAGGGAGTCTTCATGATCCGAGGACTATCGGAATCTTTCTTACTTTCAGTAGTTTAGAACTATATTAAATTCAAACATTCATGTTTTGAGTCAACTAGGGACCTGTCCCAGCGACTCTTCAGTATTTTAAAGGTTTTTATGGACATAATAGTATTTCATCTTACATTAATTCTAGGATTGTTGTAGGCTTACATTAATAGTTTTAGACATGAGATTTCCTATCCATGTTTCATTGAATAAATATTAGATTCCGCTAAAAAATTTAAATATATGGAAATAGTTTAGTGTCTTTCCAAATGCCACAGGTTAACTTTGGACTATTGTAGTCTTAAGAAATGTGTGACATCTATGGGGTAGTATCGTGGTGTTACAAGAAAGGTAGTAGAGCCTTAGTTTTAATGTATCCTAGGGAGTCTTACAATCACTATTATGTAGAATCTTGTTCAAAAGTGTGAAGTGCCCTACACTTATGAGTAGGAGGCTAAAAGATATTACTAGGAATTTTTCCTTCTTTAATGATAGTTATCATGATGTAGAGTATAAATTTATATCTTTTAACTCGAGCTTTTCACGTGATAGAAAATGCCCCCACAAAGTTAACAATCAGAAAAATGGGAACAAGTCTGCTCCACCAGTACCTATAGATTCTTTGAATGAATAGGCTAGATATGTTTACTTTTGAGCTGCCTTATAGGTCTTAGCTCGGGCTATGACTTCCCAGATGACTCAACAGAATGTCTCCCTAATACAAAAAAATGGAGACTTAGCTACAGCCATGGTCTAAGATTTCATGAAGATGAATCTACCCATGTTTTTTTGTTTGATGGTGGATGAGGATCCATATCACTTTATAGATAAGACAAAAAAAGGTACCCAAGTCATGCATATCAGTCCTAAAATTATAGAAGAACTCTTTTCAGTGTCTACCCTAGTAGGTGTCTCTACTGTGTCCCAGAGGGTATATAGCTTCTTCCCGGTTACAACTAAAATTTAAAGACTGACTCCGAAGTTGACGGCTATAAAAGGGGTTACAAAAGAATGAGAATCCCCATGGTCTAGTAATGCATAAACATGTAAATGAAAGACTTGTAACATACCAGTAACTACGTCAGGAGAACTTTCCTGATCTTGTCAGGACTGAAGTGCATAGAGCCTGTTCTAACACTAACCACTAGAAGCACTTGAAGTGGCAACCTGCTGAGTCGGGTGGTCGGTCGACTGGAACTAATGAATGATGGGACTGGCCCTACAAGCGCAAATCCTTACCTTTCTGAGATACTACCCAACTCTCTTGAATCCGATGGCCTCGCTTTGCACACCCAAAGCATACATCACTGCCAGCTCTACACTCACCCTAATTATTTCTACCACATTTCTAGAAAAGAGGATTTATATGACTACTGTTTACACTTCCATGGGACTTAGAGCCTGGTGCTATATCTTAATTGTCATTCTTGAATTCAGGTACTAGGGCACTAGATGAAGATTGAGCTGGGACTAAAGATTTTTGATGGAATTGAGGACGGTTGCCACCTTCTAACTTTGGCTTAGTAAAATTAAAGCTTCGTGTTTTAGCCTACTTGTTCTCTCTCTCCTTCTCCTTATTCTTCATCTCCTCAATCTGTTGAGCATAGACCATAAGACTAGATATGTCCATCTCCTTAGTTAACATCATAGTCCTACACTCCTTGACCATACTATTAGATACCCATAACACAAACTTGGTCATCCTAGACCTGCTATCAACCACCACAAGAGGAGCATACCTAGCTAGTTGAGTAAACTTAAGGGAATACCCCTTCACTTTTATGTTGTCCTACCTCAAGTTTAAAAAATCTAAAACCTTGTCTTCCCTCATCTTCAATGGAAAGAATCGATCTAAGAAGGCTGTAACAAAATCCTTCCATTCTATAGTTCCTGCATCTGCACCTCTATACCATTTCCACTACTTAAACCAAGTATGGGATGCATCCTACAACTAGTAAGCAGCTAGCTCAGCACTCTCACTAGAATTCACCCCCATAATGTTTGTTACCTTATGGACCATTTCTAAGAATTCCTGCGGATCATCTTTAGATTTGGATCCCGATAATAGAGAAGGATTTATTCGGGTTAAGTCGTGAATCCTAGGTGCAGTAGTATTGTCCATTTGGTTGGCTGGAATAGTAGGTGGCTGAACATTCTGAGTCTCTACAGAGTGATCTAGATTAGCTAATGCATCTCTAAACTCTGCATGAGAAATATGCTCGTTTAGGGGATCTTCCTGAATGGGCGAAGTTTTTGGCTGTTGCACATTTCTTCTTCTGTTTGTCTTTCTGGGAGGCATATTCTTTAAATGGAAGGAAGAATAAATTAGGCAGAGAGTTTAGAATGAGCTCATGCTCAGTCGCGTAACATGAACACTGAAAGAAGGGAAACTTTTCTTAAAACACCTCGTAGCCTCTTATCCATAAGTGTGGCGTGCTTCACATCCATGCACAAGACTTAACTTAACATAACTTTCAGACTTCCCAGGACACTATAAAACCTTACGTTCTGATACAAAGTTTGTAATTCCCCAAAAGTAAACCCTGGGTGTCACATGGTGCTTATAGTTTTGAGGGACCATAAGCTAACCCATGAGCTGGCACCTACAATGAGAACTTAATAAAATAATAACATATGCTTAAAAAACAACTGATAAGCCATAAGGTTTTAGCATTGAAATCAATACTGGATCATAAATATGGAAACAACTGTCTAAAACTAATAAAATAATAACAAAACTGATTGACCATCTGTAATAGTCTGAAAAGCTTCTACTGGCTGACATTGGAGCTGATGGGACAAACCCCCAACTAACTCTGACTAACTAAGAAAAAAATATAGAAACTAATTAAATAGCTGAGGTAAATAAACCATGTCCTCAAAATATGAGGACTTACCACTGCTATGCCTAATAATTTGGAGAGTCTATGTGCAATTCGGGAATTGAGCGTTCAAACCTATGATATGATACATTCACCAGTACTTTGAATGTACTGGTGTCATAAATGAGGTAGGATGATATGCATGGTTTTGTGTACAGGAGTAATAACTGTCTAATTAAATAACATGAAGCACTGAATAGAATGCTTGAAATTTGTAAATATTGAGAATGCATGACCAAGAATAAAACTTATTCTGAATAGAATCTGTAAACTAAAATACTGAAATATAATAACTGAATAACTGATATCTTTATGATATGGTCAATACAATCATGAATTGAAGTATACTGAATACTGAACTGAGACTGTGGGAGCTATCATCTAACTGACATACACCAATGAGGAATTTGGGATCCAACCTGTGACCCCAGTTGGAAGGGTGATAGTACCGTACAATGGGTATTAACATTTTCTTTGTGGAGCCACTAAAGTGTTGTCCCGAAGGACTAAGGGTGTTAATCCTAAACTGATGGGTGATCCCTGGGAGGTAGTCAAGTCTGAACTTATGGGTGACTCATCAAATCCTGTGCTGGCTATGTAGTTCTGGAGTATAGGAACTGCTACTAGTGACTCTGCCAATCTCACGGGGAAGCCACTATCCCTGCATTCGCTCGGTGCTAAATCCTACTCCCAACTGAACTGACTCGGAATACTGAATTGTTCTAAGTTAAACTAATCATGATAACTGACTGAACTGATACTACTCATAACCTGTCTGAAACTATTCTGAAGATATAGAGGCTAAGTAAATAACTAAGTTTTTGGGTATTCACAACCCCCAAGACTCAATAGCAATAGTAGCAAAGTAGTACTATAACTTTGGGATCATAATATATAAACATTTATTCAAAATTCATTCTTGTAGGTAATTCATCGAACACTTGATATGTATATTGTGAGCTAATCATGGGAATAGTTTAAAGCTTGTAGAAATAACATGAATTCAACACCAACATCACTAATGATGATTTAAATTAGCAAATAACATTATTCAAATGTGTGGGGTTTAATAACAATAACAATTTTATGTAAACATGGTGTATAATTTAAATTCATGGGAATTCATAGTGAAAATCACAATTAAAAATCATAATAGCTTGTAAAGATCACAACTTTGAATTTAAAATTTGATACTTGGACTCCATGGGTGAAAGGGGCCCATGGATGAACACTTAACATACCTTAATTTCTAAATTTGTGAGAATTAATTATGAATTCTTGAGATTTGATCTTGAATCTTGAAGGGCTAGGGTTTGTTCTTGAAAGAGGGCTACTTTAATTTGAGAGAATTGTGAAAATAATGGGCAAATAATGTTCTCTTGGGAGTTAAATCTCGTGGTTTGACTGAATGGGGTGAAGCGAAATGAATTAAATGCCCTTGGAAATTAAAAACTCAAAACTGAACTGGAAATCTCAATTTTTTGCTCTGACGCGATACGGTGCTATCGCATTGCGCCATTGGAAAACTAACAATCCTCATTTTACCCTACGGCGCGATGCGTTGCTATCGTGTTGCACTAGTGGAACGAATAATCTCGATTTGGCACCTTGGCGTGACACAGTGCCAATTATGGTGCCTCAATGGAAAGTGATGAATGTTAAAATTCCCCTTGGTGTGACACAACATTATCGCGGTGATCCATTGGAAAAGAATGAACGTGAATTTGGCCATCACCGCAACGCGGCGTTATCGCGTTGGGCAACTGTTTTTCACTAAAAGTACTATAACTTCTTACCCGAGTATCAAATTAAGGCAAAATTAGTATCGTTGGAAAGCTAATTCAATTTCCTATCATTTACTAGGTCTTGAGCAGGAAAATTTTGAGTAGAGCAAAAGATATACTCATTTGAAGTTTACTAAAGCATCATTCTTCCCAAAAACTCAATCGATAAGGAATATTTTGGTTTGTCTAATAGCTGGGGGTTATTTGAGGCCTTAATATACATTAAACTCACTCGTAAAACTACCAAAGAACTACAATTCACTATGCACGAGCTTGAAATATGGCTCTAATGTAGATTTGGATATTTGAGGTATTACACTTAGTAGGCATCGATCAAATCAACCCCAAAGATGATGCAAACCAGGAATATATATAACAATCAACTATTTTGAGATAAAACATAATAACTATAATAAAGCAATGAAGGTAAGCTATCATATTCTACTAGTAACCAGGGATGAAGTCATGACACCATGATTAGCTAGTCTATACACAATAGTAGAATGAAGAAAAGGATATACAATATGCAATAGTAGTAGGAAGGAAAGAAATGATACACAATATTAGTTGGAGGAGAATGGCTATGAAACCATGCTATACGAATAATCAAACAAGAAGGCACTACCCTGAGGGAAGTAGTCTAACACCATATGTATCATAAAAAACAAAGGAGTTAATGGTAGCATAATCAAGGTCTCTAAAAAAAATGTGAATAATTAGAAGGTAATCTAACAATGATAAATCTTAACAAAATAATGCAAAAGGGAATCACAAGCATACTGACAACCTCAGGTTCCAATCCATAACTATCTCGCCACAAATTATATAATAATAACCAGTCAGAAGTTTAATCGGGTAGCTCAAACAACCAACAACCTATTTGGGCCCCCATAAGCCCAGAAGACACAAGAAAACACTCAACAAATAACAACCATAACTTGTATCTGTATTTCCCCCCATAAGACAAATAAATACAAATGCCAAGTAATTATATGGGTAATTGAAAATGCATATGAACAAATGATTAAAATGTGTACCAATAATACCATAACGACTGAGTTCCAAACTGTTCCAAGTATGTGCTCCTCCTTCAGCTCTCTGATAAGTAAGGAAACACCTATGGGGTATCTTTTTCTTCAAAATGTAAATTTAGTTAGAGGGATACACAAGAGACTTGAAATATCCATATATACTATTTGACCCCAAACCAGGACTTCTAATTACCATCATAATAAATCTACTCCATCCAGTATAAGAGAGAAATAAGAATATAATAAGAGATAAAAATTGAACCGATACTAAACAAGTATAACTATGTAAGTCCATTGCTCGAGATCAAATTCGGGACTTAAATGGTATAATAATTTAGAAAGTATTGAAATCTCTCTCAATCAGATTAAGTCGGTAGTGTGAAAAAGAGTGGATTAACAATGGACCAAAATTACCCTCAACCTAATTTGCAAGGTTGTACTTTTAGTTTAAAATATCATTGTCCAATAATAAGGATGGTATGACTTTCATTTTTAAAGAATTTATAATAAAAGTGTAAACGTGACAAAAACCCCTTTTAGAAAATAATTTTGAAACCAAGGTTCTAATCAGAACCGTACCACTGAATAAGAATAAATATGTATAAATGTACGCATGCCATCACTAGTCCCAAATAATACAGTATAAGCATCCATGCGTCTAAGAACGAAACAACGTGTAATACCTAAGTCTAATTTAGTCTCCAGACGATTTAAGGATGACCTCCTAAGTGAATAGTGTTTAAATTAGAGAGAATTTCCCTAATTTTGACTTTTTATCATGTGGGAAATTGAATTAGCTTTCCAACGATACCAATTTGATACAAAAGGGGTAAGGTTATAGCCTATGCCTCTAGAAAGTTGAAGCCTCATGAAAAGAATTACCCAACAAATGATCTTGAATTAGATAATATGGTTTTTACTTTAAAAATATTGAGACACTATCTTTATGGTGTTCATGTTGATGTGTTTACTGACCACAAAAGTCTGCATTATATGTTTACTCATAAGGAGTTGAATCTTAGACAGAGAAGGTGTTTAGAGTTATTAAAAGATTATGATATAAGTGTGTTGTATCTTTTGGGAAAGGCCAATGTAGTGGCGGATGCCCTTAACAGGTTGTCTATGGGTAGTGTTTCTCATGTGGAAAAAGATAAGAAAAAGTTGGCTCGTGAAGTTCATGGTTTCGCTAGATTGGGTGTTAGGTTGCTTGATTCAACTGAGGGTAATATTTAGATTCAGAGTAGTTCCGAATCCTCTTTAGTTTCAAAAATGAAGAAGAAGAAAGACCTGGATCCTAGTTTGGTCTAACTGAATGAGTCAGTTAAAGATCAAAAGGTTGAAGTTTTCTCCTAAGGAGGAGATGTAGTATTGAGATTTCAGGATAGATTATGTGTTCCTTGTGTTGATAATTTGAGGCAGAGAGTCCTGGATAAAGCACAAGGCGAGCGTTATTCCATTCATCCCGGCACTACTAAAATGTATCGCGATTTGCGAGAAATCTATTGGTGGAATGGTATGAAGAAAGACATAGTAGAGTTCATGGCGAAATGTGCAACTTGTCAATAAGTTAAGGTAGAGCACCAAAGACTTAGTGGTAATTTTCAAGAGTTTGGTATCCCCATTTAAAAGTGGGAAGAGGTTAGTATGGATTTTGTGACTGGTTTACCCCTTTCACGTTGTCATCATGATTTGATTTGGGTTGTTGTAGACAGGTTGACTAAGTCAGCATATTTTTTGCCAGTGAATACATCTTATACAGTTAAGGATTATGCTAAGCTGTATATCTGAGAGTTAGTCAGGTTGCATGGAGTTCCCTTATCTATCATCTTAGATAGGTGTACTCAGTTACTTCCCAGTTCTGGAGAGCTTTTCAGAAGGGTCTTGGTACCCAAGTTCATCTTAGTTTTGCTTTTATCCGCAGACAGATAGTTAGGTTGAGAGGACCATCCAAACTCTGGAAGACATGTTAAGGGCATGTTCTCTTGATTTTAAAGATAGTTGGGATGAGCATTTTCCATTGATTGAGTTTGCTTACAACAACAGTTATCACTCTAGCATTCAGATGGCCCCATTTGAGGCTTTGTATAGGAGGAGATGTAGGTCACCAATAGGATGGTTTGAAGTGGGTGAAGCTGCTTTGATTGGACCTAATTCAGTGTTTGAGGCCATGGAAAAGGTTAAATTGATTAGAGAAAGGTTGAAACAACCTAGAGTCATCAGAAATCGTATACAGATGTGAGGAGAAGAGAGCTTGAGTTTGATGTTGATGATTTATTATATTTGAAAATTTCACCCATGAAAGTGGTGAAAAGATTTGGCAAGAAGGGGAAGATTAGTCCTTGTTATGTTGGCCCTTACTAGATTCTGAGACGTGTTGGGAAAGTAGCTTATAAATTTGAGTTTCCTGCCGATCTATCAACAGTACATCTTGTCTATTATGTCCCTATGCTTAAGAAGTGCATCGGTGACTCCACCGTTTTAGTTCCTTTAGAAAGTTCAGAAATTCATGATAGCCTCTCGTATGAAGAAATTCCAATTGAGATCCGTGATCATCAGAATCATATACTTCGGAACAAAGAAGTTCCATTAGTCAAAGTTGTATGGCAAAATCAATTCATCGAGGGATCCACTTAGGATGCAGAAGCAGATATGCGGACTAGGTACCCTCATCTTTTCCCTGTGGATTAAGATTTAGTTTAAGGTAAATAATTACCTACGTTCATCTTTTTTATTCCATGCTTTAAGTTTTATACAACCATTCATTCATTGGCAAATTATTTTACTCAAGTTTTCAACAGTATATATTAGTTATAACCTCAATTTTCAGCATCTCAATTTTATTAACCACATTCGAGGACAAATGTTCCCAAGGGGGAGATATTGTAATACCCCGAACTTTCTTTAAGGCTAATTTAGTCTCCAGAGGATTTAAGGATAACCTCCTATGTGAATAATGTTCAACCTTATCATCGCCTAAAGTATCACAGCTAAGGCAGTAGTCAATCTTCTGACTAAGGTGTGACGGGAAGGTTGACGGACCGTCGAGCTAGCAACGGACCGTCGCCTAAGATGTCGCAACTAAGGTAGTATACCCATTCAATGGACATGATGTGATGGACCATCGCTCAAGCCATCTCTACTGAGGTAGTAAACCTATTTTATGGCCATGAAGTGACGGGCAATCCGACGGACCGTCGCCCAAGCCATCGCAGATCCTGTTCAATAGTTTAAAGCCATTTTTAAAAGGTTTTTTGGGTCTCTTTCTACCCTTTTTAACATCTAATTATATCAAATAGAGCTCATAACTTAATTATTCATTTATAACACCAAATTAGGGTTTCTGTCAAAGATCAATCCCCAATAACAAGATACAAAGCCTTCTTCAAGAAAACTCAATAGTCAAGCATCAACATCCAAATTTTTTCAAGAAAAGCCTCGAAGAACATTTTCAAGGCTTCAAAAGTCATCTTGCCTCATTGAATCAAGCGAAATAAGGAATGTGGGGTTTGAAAAAGGGTAACTCTTTTACCCTTGTACCCAAAGACTTATTGTAATTACAAAATTACTGCAATTTATGAGATTTTCCATGAAATTCAAGTTAGGGTTTAAACCCATTGCCATTATTTGCAAGATTTTGATATTTACCATGGATTAAAAGTTGAATTACATGATTTTGTTTATATTTCCATGCCTATTGCTGAAATTTACAAATTTTAAGATGACTTATGAATAATTACATTGCCAAGCATAAATTTTATGATATCTTGATATGAGATTGATTCTTGGGTCAATAGACCCCATTTAATGATGGTTTCTTCAAGGATATTTGTACCATAAGCTCTCCATTACGAGATTATTTTTACATTTTAAGTAAAGATTTGACCTTTTGGGTCTAAGCTAAGATAGGAATCCACATTATTCATACAATTTAAAGCAAAGATAAGCATTATGTCGTTTTAAGGTGGATTTCCAAAAAATTTATGAGCCTAGGTATAGGAGTAGTATTTAGTATTGAGTTGGGATTGATTCCAAGGTCTTATGCCCCAGAACTACGAGCCACTGTAGGATGATAATTTTACCCTAAGTTGGTTAAGATAGTGATCACTAAAGTTAAGGTTCTATTTCGATGGCAAGGGTTGAACAACTCTCCCCAACGTGGGCAAGACGTTGAAATCTATGTCATCTCACATAATTTATGTCAGTTAGAAGAAACTCCTTAAGTCCCAAAGTCCTATAATCTCTAAGATTCAAAGAAGTCCTTTATGCTCCATAAGGTAAAAGTGTAAGTTTGAAAGCTATTGTTTTAAGATTCCTGTTACTTACAAGTTTTGAGAATAAGGTAGAGAATACAGATTTTAGAACTAAGTGTAATGACATACGAGATGTATGCTATATGCTTCATTATACATGATTTGTGAGATTCAAATTTCAAATTTATTCAAGCTATGTGAGTAATTGATATCAACATGCATGATTTTATAAAGATGGATGATATTGTTTACTTATTGCATACACCCTATATACATAGTACATCCTCAAAGTATTGATACACATATACGTCTGTATGCTAAATTGTCTCATAATGTAGGTTTAGGTGTTCAATCTCAGCAGCAACAGTGATTTTTGAGTACCTTATCTACACTTTTACAGTTGGTGAGTCCTCATGGTTCAAGGACCTATTTCTCTAATTTTTAGTCTTGATAGCAGTTGTTTATTATGTTTAGTTTAGTTCAAGTCAGTTGGAGGTTTGTCCCAATGACTTTCTAGTTCCTCAGCAATTAGAGGCTTGTCGGACTAATAGTTGGAGTTTCCAGTTTTCTGTATTTGTTATCCAGGTAATGTTTTCTGTTATCTCAGTTCAGATTCGGCATGATATAGTATTATTGCTTAGCTCATTTCTCCTTAAGTAAGTGTTAGATTTAGTAGCAGGCTCAAAGTGTAGTGTTACTTGAGCATTATCGTTTGAGGTATAAAACAAGAACACTTATAAAGTTATGCAACACCTTCAACATAAGATAAAAATGACCTTTCAAAGAAGTGTATTTTGTGAAAATTAGATGAAATAGAAAAAGTCAAAGTCCTCCAAATTCATAGAGTGTCCTTAAGAAAATGATTCCCCTCAGGTACCCGAGGTTGCAGAATTTTTCTCCCAGGATAAAATGGCCTAACAATCCAACTGTAGTGGTACCTCAAATGATAAAATTCTCTTTGAACTCACTCAACAATTAGATAATCACATGAAGTATTTTGAAGACAAGAAGTATTTTCAAAATCAAAAAATTTTTGTACTCAAACCTGTGGAAAAATACAGGTTTATATAGCCATCAAGTGCCTCTTCTGAAAGGAGGCAATGGTTCATTCGGAAAGATGTATCCTTTAGAATAGTCATGTTTGATCATCAGATCATTATGTATTTTCTTGGGACAGTCACAACCATCCAAACAGACATCTCTCTTCCCCAATCAGTGTGTCATTTTATCATACAGTTGCATCCCTCCCGAAGAAGCATTTCGTATTTCTGCAATTTCTGCACTGCATGGATGTTAATAGAGGAAAAAAATTATTATGTTTTTCCTTTGGATTTTTCAAACTACATTGGATTTCTTCCCAAATAAAATTTGTCCAAAAAATTAATCTCATCGATCATTTGACAAATCCAAATCTTAAGCCGAAGCTGAAGTTGAGCCAAGCGAGCGATAATGGTGACGACATAAGACACCTCTTAGTTCTTGCCTCACTTACCATGTGGAGTAAGCATTCCTTAATATGAACAATTGAAAGTTTCCTTCTCCCACCAATGTGGGAGAATTAGTAGACTTTCCATTTTTTGAGTACACTTTCCATTTTTGAGTGATATCTCAATTTTTCCCACCACTTGGTTCCCCCCATTTTCCATTCACACTTTTAATCTTTAACCCAATAATCCTCCACGTGAATGGGGAATGTATATTTTTCTTAAAACTTTACGGAAAAGTATGTGATAATCAAGCAAAAACTGATTGAGTCTAGATAAGTAGGTTCCTTTTGAACTTTCCATAGTGAACATGCATTGGATGCACTCGATCAATTGGTAGATATGATACATATGTCACACAACCATCTTTTTACCGTTTATGGTTCTCACACTTTTGTTAGTTTTGTCCATGAACACGTCCCGGTCTCATGAGATCTTAAAGAATAGGCCTTTACTAACATTCTCCTTGAAGAGGCTTCCACTTTACCCTCACATAGGTGATTTGTAAACATTCAATCATATAGATTAAACTATTTGGTCAAATCTACCATTTAGATAATCATTAACAGACTTCACACCATAAGTCTTATCCCTGTTTACAAAACAATGTCTACATCATGAGAATGGGTTGGGTAAATTGACAATGTTGAACCTATCAGACACAACTTTTTTTTATCTCCTTGAACCTAGCTCTTGGGATTTCCAATAAGCTAGGTAGATTTACAACCATGCTGACTTGTCCTAGGCCGTAAACCCATTCCCTTAGATGTCCTTTTAACTCCTTCTCTAGATAGGTCTTTTGTAAGTGGATCTGACACATTATCATTTGACTTTACATAGTCAACAGTGATAATTCCACTAGAGATAAGTTCTCTAACGGTATTATGTCTCCATATTATGTGATGAGATTTACCATTGCACATCATGCTCCTTGCTCTACCTATTGTCGTTTGGCTATCATAGTGTATACATAATGGTGCCACTAGTTTTGTCCAATAAGGAATATCTTCCAAGAAATTCCGGAGCCATTCTACTTCTTCACTGGTTTTATCTAATGTGATAAAATTCTGATTCAATTGTGGAGCGAGTAATACATATCTGTTTGGATGATTTCCAAGAGACCGTTCCTCCACCGATAGTAAGTACATATCCACTAATGGATTTTACATAATTCTATTCGGTGATCCAATTTGCATCACTATATCCTTCAAGTATCGTGGGATACTTATTATAATGCAAAGAATAGTCTTGAGTGTATTTAAGATACCCTAAAACACTTTTTATTGACATACAATAAGTTTTATTGGGATTACTCGTGTACCGACTCAACTTACTAATACCACATGCTATGTCTAGTCGTGTATAATTCATGATATACATTAAACATCCCAACACTCTTGCATACTCCAACTTTGATTTACTTTCACCTTTATTCTTTTGAAGTGCAAAACTCACGTCCAATGGAGTCTTGGAAATACCAAATTCAAAATACTTGAATTGTTAAGTACCTTTTCAATGTAATGAGACTATGACAATTCCAATCCTTGTGGAGCTCTATGGATTCTTCGTCCTAAGATCACATCCATAACTCCAAGGTCTTTTATAAGACCCTGCACAATTTATGACGTCTAAGCCTTTTTAAAGCATCTCAAGGGAAGTCACACACTTAAAAAATTGTCTTAAGTGTTGGGACTTAGTAATTTCCAAGGCCTCCAAACTTTGAAGATTTTATTTACAACCTCCCCAGCCTTAGTTTGTTGATTTTTAAATTGATTCATGATAAGGGCCACTTTTAGGTCATCTTGGATGAGTTTCAGAATTTTTAGACTAACGTAAGGGTGAGTTTGGATGTCCAAATCAGTGAGTGGTCACGATGGCCCTACGCCGCGAGGGCCAGTCAACCCGACTGCGGGTCGCATCGCAATAGGTAACGCGATGGATGCCCAATTCAGAACTATTTTTAACGGGTTTTGAGGGGCATTTGAGTTATTTTCCACCATTTATTAGCCCCAAAAACACAAGATTTGGCCCTCTAAAGACAAATTGTAGTCGTTTTCTCTCAATTTTCTCAAGAACAAGTCGTAGGGTTCCAATTCAAGATTTCAAATTACAAGAGATTTCACTATTTATTCTTCAAATTAATCCAAGAATCAAAGTCCCCAATCCAAGACTTTTAAGAATCTACGTTCAAGAACACAATTAGAGTCTTAAAAGCAAGTTGTTCATCTAGTTCATTATCTAAGGGTATGTGGGGTTTGAACAAGGATAATTCTTTCATCCTTGTTCCCAAATATTTATTTTAATTATGAATTTTCTAAAATATATATGATTTTCCATGAAATTTAAGTTGAGATTTATACCCATTGTTGAAATTTGCATGATTGTGAGATATCCCATGATTTAAGAATTGAATTACATGACTATGCTTATAGTTCCATGCATATTACTGAAATTTCCCGATTTTAAGATAATTTATGAATGGTTACATTACCAAGTTGAATTTTGAGATATTTTAACATGAGATTGATTCTTGGGTCATTAGACCCTAATTAAAGATTTTTGTTTGAAGACTGTTTGTGCTATGAGCACCCCATGATGAGATTATCCACAGATTTTGGTAAAGATTTGACCTTTTGGTGCTAAGCTAAAGATAAAGAAATCCACTTCACAGATTTAGACTTACAGATTTACCTCTACAGATTTACAGCTAGTTTTATTATAAACTATTAGATTATTTTAAAAGTGAATTTCTAGTGAGATGAGCGAGATAAATAAAGAGGGATTAGTATTTAGCACCGAGTTAGGTATGATTCCAAAGTATCATACCCAAGAACTATGTATCCAACGTAGGTATAGATTATCAGATTATTACCACTTCTACGTGGATGACTCAGATGTGATCACTTAGCTCAGGTTATACTCCCTGGCAAGAGAATGACACCTCTCCCTAATATTAGGTTTCATCCTTAGGAGGAAAAGTTGTGGGACTCTCCCCAACGTGGGAAAGAAGTTGTACTCCATATTGCTCAGATGGTTTATGTTGGTTAAGAGAACCTCCCAAACAGAAAAACTTTTAGAAAACTAAGTGTAAAGGCTCACAACTTCATTTCATATTTGTGCTTTACAGAATGAATTTTAGTTACATGATTTCATCTTTCAGATTTAAGAGTGAGTCCTTCCTACACTTAGACAATATGATTTAAAGAGATAATAAAAGTACATCTTTTAGAAATAAATGTTATGACTCACTAGATTTATAAAGTATGACTTACTTCTTATTATTTAAGTATTTCAGATATTCCAGCTTATTTGAGTCATTTACATTAAGTATACATAATATTTTATTTAAACTGTGATGATACTATTTATTTATGCATTCAACCCCATATACTTAGCACATCCTCAAAGTATTGATCCACATATATGTCTATGTGCTATATTATCTCATAGTGTAGGTTTAAGTGCTCAGTCTTAGCAGCGAGAGTGACTTTCGAGCATCTCATCTACATCCTTGCAGTTAGTGAGTCCACATGTTTCGAGGACCTACTTTCCTGATTTCCCATCTTTATAGCATTTGATTTATTGTTTTTAGTTTAGTCTGAGTTAGTTGTAGGTCTATCCTAATGACTCTTTAGATCTTCAGTAGTAGAGGCTTGTTGGACTATCATTTGCTTTGTCTAGACTTTTTAGTATTTTCTATTCAGACAGTGTTTTCAAATTATTTTCAGTTCAGTATGTCATAATATGGTGTCATTGCTTGACTAGTTTATCTTGAAGTATGTTCCAAACTTAGGAGCAAGCTCAAAGGGTAAGCTTGGGGCTATTCGTAGCCATGAGCACCATATGTTGTTTTGGGATGAGATTTTGAGGCGTTACAAACTTGGTATCAGATCCTAAGGTTTAATGAGACCTAGGGAGTCAGATAAGCCTTGTTACGTAGAGTTTTGATCATTATTGTAAAGTGTGCCATATCTATGTGCAAGAGACTATGGAGCATTTTGGGAAAATCATCTCTTTCTTTCATTATCCATCGTGCTAAAAAGTTCTCTATCTACTATTAACTCATACTATTTTATGACAGAATAGTCCTTCTAGCAGAGCTAATTCCCATAGAAATGATAACCAGCCACCTTAGCCCGCAAATCCTTTAAATGAGAATGTGTCACATGAAGAGTTTTCAGTAGCTTTTCAGGCACTAGCTCAAGCTATGACAACAAATGTTCAGGGTAACCATCAGGCTGCAGCCCTACCTCAGTAAGATGAGGACTTAGCTTCAACCAGTATTAGAGGCTTTATGAGAATAAATTTTCTAGAATTCTTTGGGTCGAAGGCAGGTGAGGACCCACAACTTTATCTTGATGAGGTGAAGAAGATCACCCAGATTATGTCTGTTTCTAAAGAAGAGAGTGTAGAATTATTATGTTATAGGCTGAATGATATTGCTTATGATTGGGTAGTGATGTGGAAGAAGATAGAGGCGAGGATGTAGATCCCATGACTTGGCAGATATTTTAGGATGAGTTCTTAGACAATTTTTTTCCATTTGAGATGAGGAAAGCTAAGATAGAAGAGTTCATAAACCTGAGGCAGGGCTCTATGATAGTGAAAGAGTATTTTCTCAACTTCAACTAGTTGTCTAAGTATGCCCTTGATCAGATGGTTGGCCCTAGGTCAAGCATGAGTCAGTTTGTGACCGGTGTGTCTGGGTTGGTGGTTAAGGAGTGTAGGACTGCTATGCTTAATAGAGTCATTGAGCTTTCTAGATTGGTGATGCATGCTCAACAAATTGAGATAGAGAATATTAAGGAGAGAGAAAGAGTGAATAAGAGGGCTAGAACAGAGAAATTAGATTATGGTCAGAATAGATTCGGAGGAGGAAATCATTCACAGTTTTAGAATCAGTCATCTCTGCTCGCACCTTCTTCAACTATTGATACCGTACCAAGAAACATATAGGACCAATGGCGTAAGTCTTCTATCTCTAGATCCCAAGATAGTATAAGCGGAAGACCTCGTCATCCACCTTGTGCTAAGTATGGAAGGAGTTATCCCGATGAATGTTTGGCAGGACGAAGAGGTTGTTTTTGTTGTGGTAAGCTAGGGCACAATATTATATATTGTCTGCATGCTAGGCAGGGTAGTAGGGATGTTCATCCCTAGACTCAGGATAATAGTGCACCATCTCCTCTAGTACGCTCGGCCCCTCCTCAGGGCATATCATCCAGTACTGGTGGCGGTCAACGCCAGAATAGGTTCTATTCTTTACCTTCCTTTCAGGAGCAGGAAGATTCACTAGATATTTTTACTGGCATGCTTTGTGTCTTTCATTTTGATGTTTATATGTTGTTATACCCTGGGTCGAGTTTCTCTTATGTGACCCCATTAGTTGTTGTAATTTTGAGATAAATCCTAAAAAGGTCTCTGAGCCTTTCATAGTTTCTACTCTAGAAGGTGAGTCTGTTGTTCCTAAGAGAGTCTACACAATGTTTCCTATCACTGTGCTTCATAAGGTCATATTCTCAAATTTTATAGAGTTAGATATGGTTGATTTGATCTCATCCTTGGAATTGATTAGCTCAATTCCTGCTATGCATCAATAAATTATGACACCCGTGTGGTTAAGTTTCAATTTCTAGATGAGCCAGTCTTAGAGTGGTCAGATAATTCAGTATCCCCTAAGAGTCATTTTATATCCTATCTCAAGGCCAGAAAGTTGATATCTAAATATTGCATTTATCATTTAGTTTGTGTTAAAGAAACTAAGTCTGAGACTCCAACTGTTCAGTTAGTGTATGTAACTCCCCAAGATCCCATCCCAGGACATCAAACGGTGCTTAAGGCCACACGCGGCCTCAAGCTAACCCTTTAAGCCTGTCTTCACTTCTATAACTCACTATGACAATAATGATGCTATAATAAGGAAGAATAATCATGTGATAAACTTACTGGAATACAAAGAAATAATGTCCTATACAAATAAAATACTGAAATTCTGTTACTGGTAGTCTAGTTTGACAAATCCTCTACTACATATGATTGAGGAGCCATTGGGACAGATCCCCGAAATGACTCGTACTGAACTAAAAGGAAACGACCATCTATTAATAAGACAAAATCAGGGACATAGGTCCTCTAACCATGATTACTCACCAACTGCAAAAATATAGATGAAGGTATTTGAAGATCACTGTCACTGCTGAGACTGAGCACCTGAACCTACATCACGAGGAAATATAGAACACAGAAGAGTATGGGAATCAGTACTTGGGAATGTACTGAGTATGTGGGGGTGTATGCAACATTTTTAAATAATATCATAAATATAAAATAAAATCATGCATGGTGACAATAATGACTCTCTTAGCTTGAATTCCCTGAAACATAATTTCCATAATCATCAATAATAACACATGCTTCATAAATCGCATAAATCATTGGACTCAACTCAAGCTCTTTGACTCATGACTTAGACTGACTCGGTAACTCAAGGAACTTAGATCATTATGGACTTGAGATTTTCTTATAACTGACATAACCTAAACCATGTGAGCCGTATGAATTCCAACGTTTAGCCCTCTTAAGGAGAGAACCCCACATTGGCGGGAGCATCGCACTCTTGCTAGGGAGTACAACCTCAATTTCATTATAACAATCCCATACTCAGCCTTTGTCCCACAATTATCAATATCAATCCTACGGTGGCACGTAGTTTCGGGAAAATACCCTATTTCTCGCTCAGTGCTAAATACTCCTCCCAGAATCAGCTTAGAATACGTTAGGAAATCTACCATAATCAATATCATCTCAAGGGTCTATCATTGATACCAAAACATAAATATATCTCATCTGTAAATCATATACAACTATGGATTCCTAACTCAAGTCAAAATCAAAACAATCTTTCTCAACATCAAGTGTATTGCTCATAAAATCATGTCAAATGTCAATACTTTAGGAAGACATCAAAAGAATCATTCTTGACTTTCAGCACCAAAGATCAATATATATATATATATATATATATACATATATATATATATATATATATATATATATATATATATTCAGTAATCAAAATTTCATAGAACAGCTTGAACCGTTACACTTATCTCAAATCATTTAGAAATCATCAATACGTAATAACAATATGAATCTCATGGCATAAATCCATAATTTAAGAAATATGAAGGTAAATAAATCATAATAACAAAATTAATCAACTCAAATCTCGTAATTCATCAATAAACTAATTTGGGAGTAAACCCACTTGCAAAGATCATGAAATTCCCATAGTAAAATCAATTCTTTGGGCACAAGAATGAAAAGATATTCTTGTTCAAGCCCCACATACGTTGGATTATAAACTTGTGAATAAGAGAATTGATTGGAACTTATTTTTTGCTCTTTTAGGCTAATATTCTTGATGCCTTTGACTTGGAGAACTTAATTCTTGAACAACTTGGAGAAATCTATTGAAGATTCTTGAATTTCTTGGAGATGATTTGGATTTGGAAAAGAGAAACCCTTGTTCTCTAGATATTTCTTAGAAGAGATTGAAGACAAAACAAATGTATCTTCTCTACTTGGATATATATATATAAGACCAAAAGGGGTATAAATGACCAAAATGCCCTTTTTAAAAAGACTTGAAAATTACTGATCAGGGTCTGTGATGGTCTGTCAGAGCAATTAACGGTCCACCAGATCGTCCCCGTCACTCGAGTGCCAAAATTGGGATATTCTGCCTCAACGTGATGGTTGAAGTGACAATCCATCAGGAAACTAACGGTCCACCAGATTGTCCATCACTTGGGCGTCAAAAATGGAACATTCTGCCTCGACTTGACGGTCCGTCAAATTTTTGGCGGCCCACCATTTTGGTCATCGCACGATGGATAGAAAAAGAGGTTAATGCCTTTGCTTGATAGGACAACTGACGTTCCACCAAGTACTTGACGGTCCACCAGATCGACCATCAAACTTGGGCGATTCCGACAACGCTCAGTAAAACGACCATAACTTCCTCATTCGATGTCAGATTTTGATGAAATTGGTATTGATGGAAATCTTATTCAATTATATACATGATGGAAAGTATAAATTAGAGAAATTCCATAAAATATAAACATCAATCACTTTGGAAGCAACCCCTATCCACTCAAAAGATAGATTTAGGCTTAAGAAATGATTGGGGTTTATAGTGTAGTAAATAAGTTTTCTTTTATTTTTAGAAGATCTCCCAGGGGTACCTCCCGATAGGGAGATATAATTTGGGATTTACCTTTTTCCCGATACTCAGACTATTTCCATCCCTCTATATCGTAAGGCTCCTGCCAAACTTAAGGAGTTGAAAGAGCAACTCAAAGATCTTTTAGATAAAGGTTTCATAAGGCCCAGTGTTTCTCCATGGGGAGCTCCCATCCTATTCGTGTGAAAGAAATATGGTTCTTTATGTATGTGCATTGACTATAGTTAGCTAAATAAGGTCACAGTCAAGAACAAATATCCCCTTCCTAGAATTAATGACTAGTTTGATCAACTACAAGGTGTGAGTTGTTTCTCAAAGATAGACCTTAAATCCGGCTATCATCAGCTTAAAGTAGGGGAGTATGATATTCCAAAGACTATCTTTAGAATTTTTTATGGTCATTTTGAGTTTTTAGTCATATCTTTTGGGTAAACCAATTCTCCAGCAGCTTTTATGGACCTCATGAATTAAATGTTCAAACAGTACCTATATATGTTTGTCATAGTACTCATAGATGATATTTTTGTATACTCCTATAGTGATGATGACCATGCAGATCATCTTAGAATTGTCTTGCAAACCATTAGAGATCATAAATTGTATGCCAAATTCAGCAAGTATGAATTTTAGCTAATATCTGTAGCCTTTCTTGGTCATATTGTCTATGTTGATGGCATTAGAGTTGATCCCTAAAAGATAGAAGTTGTTAGAAATTGGCCTAGACCTATATCTCTGTTATACATTAGAAGTTTCTCGGGTTTGGCTGGATTTTACCACTATTTTGTTAAAGGTTTCTCAACTATTGCATCCCTTATATCTAGACTGACCTATAAGAAAGATAAGTTCTTGTGGTCAAATTCTTGCGAGAAGAGTTTTCAGGAGTTGAAGACTCGACTCACTTTAGCCCCAGTATTAGCGTTACCTAATGGTATGGATAGTTTTGTAGTGTATTATGATGCCTCTAGAGTTGTTTGGGTTGTGTGTTGATGCAAATAGGTAAGGTCATAGCCTACAACTCTAGACAGTTGAAGCGTTATGAAAAGAATTACCCAACCCATGATCTCGATTTAGCTATTATGGTTATTGCCTTAAAAATCTGGAGACACTATCTGCATGGTGTTCATATTGATGTATTCGTGGACCACAAGAGCTTACAGTATGTGTTTACACAGAGAGAGTTGAATCTCTATCAGAGAAGGTGGTTAGATTTACTAAAAGATTATGACATGAGTGTATTATATCACCCGGGCAAGGCCAATATAGTGTGAGATGCCCTTAGTAGATTATCTATGGGCAGTGTTTCTCATATGGGGAAAGATAAGAAAGAGTTAGTACGAGAAATTCATCATTTGGCTAGATTGGGTGTTAGGTTGCTTGACTCAGCTGAGAGTAATATTTGGGTTCAGAGTAATTCCGAATCTTCCCTAGTTTTGGAAGTGAAAGAAAGCAAGATATGGATTCTAGTTTGGTCAAACTGAAGGAGTCGGTTAAAGACCAAAAGGTAGAGGTTTTCTCCCAAGGGGCAGATGACGTGTTAAGATACCAAAATAGAATGTGTGTTTCTTGTGTTGATGATTTGAGGTAAGGAATTATGGCAGAGGAGCATGTTGCGTGATATTCTATTCATCCAGGTGCTACCAAGATGTACCGTGATTTGTGAGAAATCTATTAGTGGAATGATATAAATAAAGATATAGCCGAGTTTGTAGCGAAGTGTGCAACTTATCAACAGGTTAAGGTAGAGAACCTAAGACTTGGTGGTATGTTACAAGAATTTGGTATTCGAAATTGGAAGTTGGAAGAAGTGAATATGGATTTTGTGACTGGATTACCCCTTTTACGTCAACGTCATGATTCGAAATATGTCATTGTAGATCTATTAACTAAGTTTGTGTATTTCTTGGTAGTTCATACATCTTATGCATCCGAGGATTATGCTAAGTATTATATTCAAGAGTTAGTTAGACTGCATGGAGTTCCCTTGTCTACCATCTCGGATAGGGGTACTCAATTTACTTCCCAATTTTGGAGATCTTTTCAGAAGGGTCTTGGTACCCAAGTTCATCTTAGTTCTGTATTTCATCCGCAGATAGATGGTCAAGCAAAGAGGACCATCCAAATTCAAGAAGATATTTAAGGGCATGTGCTTTTGATTTTAAAGGTAGTTGGGATGAGCATTTTCCATTGATTGAGTTTTCTTATAACAATAGTTATCATTCTAGCATTCAGATGGCCCCGTTTGAGGCTCTTTATGAGAGGAGATATAGGTCACCCATAGGTTGGTTTAAAGTGGGTGAGGCCACTTTGTCTGGTCCTGATGCAGTGTTTGAGGCAATGGAGAAAGTCAAGTTGATTTGAGAAAAGTTGAAAACAGCCAGAGTCATCAAAAATCATATCAGATGTGAGGAGAAGAGATCTTGAGTTTGAAGTTGATGATTTAGTATATCTGAAGATTTCACCCTTGAAAGGGGTTAAGAGATTTGGCAAAAAGGGGAATCTTAGTCCACGTTAAGTTGGCCCATATAGAATTCTGAGTTGCGTTGGGAAAATAGCTTACAAGATTGAGTTTCCCATAAATTTATCAGTTGTTCATCCTGTATTCCATGTCTCTATGATTAAGAAGTATATCGGTGATTCCACTGTTGTAGTTCCTTTAGAAAGCTCAGATATTCAGAAGAGTCTTTCATATGAAGAGATTCCAGTTGAGATTTTAGACCATTAGATCCGTAGACTAAGGAACAAAGAAGTTCCCTGGGTCAAAGTTCTTTGGAGGAATCAGTCTGTTGAGGATGCCACTTGGGAAGCGGAAGCAGATATACGAGCCAAGTACCCTCATCTCTTCTCCATAAACTCAGATTTAGGCCAAGGAACTTTTCTTCATTGATTCAGTTCCTTTCTAATCATATGTATTAAGCTATATAGTTGTCCTTTTTATGAGTTCATGCACTCGCAGATTAGCTTAGAAGTTCAAGATGATTTAGATTTAGTTACTAAGTTAATTTCAGCTTAGCATATGATCTTGTATCCCCAGATTCCTCAGTACTCTTAGCCTAACTAGAAATATTTAAGGACGAATGTTCCCAAGGGGGAGATATTGTAAGACCCCGCACAATTTTCGACGTCTAAGTCCTTTTAAAGCATGTCAAGAGAAATCTCACACTTAGAAAATTTGGCTAAGTGTTGGGACTTAGTCATTTTCAAGGCCTCCGAACTTTGAAGATTTTATTTATGACCTCCCCGACCTTAGTTTGTCAATTTTTAAATTAATTCATGATTAGGGTCATTTGTAGGTCATCTCGGGTGAGTTTCAGAATTTTTAGACTAACGTAAGGGCAAGTTTGGATATCCAAACCAGTGAGGGGTTGAGATGGCCCTGCACCGCAAGGTCCAGTCAAACCAATTGGGTTTCAATTCACGATAGGTAACGCGATCGCTGCCCAGTTCAGAAAATTTTTTATTATGAGTTTTGAGGGCCATTTGAGTCATTTCCCACTATTTATTAGCCCCAAAAACATGAGATTCAGCCCTCTAAAGCCAAATTATAGTCACTCTCTCTCAATTTCCTCAAGAACAAGTATTAGGGTTCCAATTCAAGATTCCAAATTACAAGAGATTTCACAATTTATCCTTCAAATTAATCCAAGAATCAAAGTCCCCAATCCAAGACTTTCAAGAATCTACGTTCAAGAACACAATTAGAGTCTCAAAAGCAAGTTGTTCATCTAGTTCATCATCTAAAGGTATGTGGGGTTTGAACAAGGATAATTCTTTCATCCTTGTGCAAAAAGGTTAATTTTAATTATGAATTTTCTAAAATATATATGATTTTCCATGAAATTTAAGTTGAGATTTATACCCATTGTTGAAATTTGCATGATTATGAGATTTCCTATGATTTAAGAATTAAATTACATGACTATGCTTATATTTCCATGCATATTGCCAAAATTTCCAGATTTTAAGGCGATTTGTAAATGCTTACATTACCAAGTATGAATTTTGAGATGTTTTAACATGAGATTGATGATTGGATCATTAGACCCCAATTAAATATTATTGTTGAAGACTGTTTGTACTATGAGCACCCTATGATGAGATTATCCACAGATTTTGATAAAGATTTAACCTTTTGGTCCTAAGCTAAAGATAAGGAAATCCACTTCACAGATTCAGACTGATAGATGTAGCTCTATAGATTTACAACTGGTTTTATTATAAACCATTAGACTATTTTAAAAGTGAATTTCCAATGAGATGAGCAAGACAAATAAAAAGAGAGTAGTATTTAGCACCAAGGTGGGTATGATTCCAAGGTCTCATACCCTAGAACTACGTAGCCAATATAGGTACAAATTAGCAGATTATTCTCACTTCTACGTGGATGACTTAGATGTGATTAATTAGCTCAGGTTATACTCTCTGGCAAAAGTATGACACCTCTCCCCAAAATGAGGTTTCATCCTTAGGAGGACAAAATGTGGGACTCTCTCCAACGTGGGTAAGAAGTTGTATTCCATGTACCTCACATGGTTTATATTGGTTAAGAGAACCTCCCAAATAGAAAAACTTTTAGAAAACTAAGTGTAAAGGCTCACAACTTCATTTTAGATTTGTACTTTACAGAAAGAATTTTAGTTACAAGATTTCATCTTTTAGATTTAAGAGTGAGTCCTTCCTATACTTAGACAATATGATTTAAAGAGAGAATATAAGTACATCTTTTAGAACTAAATGTTATGAATCACAAGATTTATAAAATATGACTTACTTCTTACTATTTCAGTATTTCAAATATTCCAGGTTATGAGAGTCATTTAATTCTGTATGCATGATATTTTCTTTAATTTGTGATGATACTATTTATTTATGCATTTACCCTCATATATTCAATACATCCTCAAAGTGTTAATCCACATATATGTCTATGTACTACATTGTCTCATAAGATAGGTTCAGGTGCTCAGTCTCAGCAGTGAGAGTGACTTTCAAGCATCTTATCTACATCCCTGCAGTTGGTGAGTCCTCATATTTTGATGACCTACTTTCCAGCTTTACCATCTTCATAGCATTTGATTTATTATTTTTAGTTTAGTTTGAGTCAGTTGGGGGTCTGTTCCAATGACTCTTTATATCTTTAGCAGTAGAGGCTTATTGGACTATCAGTTGATTTGTCTAGACTTTTTAGTATTTGCTATTCAGATAGAGTTTTCAAATTATTTTTTAGTTGAGTATGTCATAATATGGTGTCATTGCTTGACTAGTTTATCTTGAAGTAAGTTCTAGACTTAGTAGAAGGTTCAAAGGGTTAGCTTGGGGCTATTCGTATCCTTGAGCACCGTGTGACATTTTGAAATGAGATTTTAAGGCGTTATATTTCATATCAAATTTCTCTTGAGCATTCATTTTATAGCATTTATGTCTGAAATGTCTGTACTAATGATTAACATATCATCCACATACAAACAAATAATGAGTTCATAATTTGGAGTGTCTTTAATGTAAATACATTTATCACATTTATTTATCTTGAACCTGTTTTCCAACATGATTTGGTCAAACTTCGTATGCCATTGTTTAGGTACTTGTTTTAGTCCATATAGAAGCTTAACAAGTTTACACACCTTATTTTCTTTTGATGGAACCACAAACCCAAGAGTTGTTCTATTTAGATTTCTTCCTCCAATTCTTCATTCATGAATGTTGTTTTTACATCCACTTGATGGATTTCAAGACTATATACTACCGCCAAGGCAATTAAAATCCAAATTCTTATTATCATTGTTGCAGGTGACTATGTATCAAAGTATCAAGACCTTCTTTTTGTTTAAAGCCTTTTACAACAAGTCTTGACTTGTATTTTTCAGTAGTACCATCAGGTTTTATTTTCCTTATGAAGATCCATTTAGAACCTAAAATTTTATTTCATAGAGGAAGATTAACCAACTCCCATGTATGGTTGCTTAGTATTCAATCAATCTCACTATTGGTTGCCTCTTTCCAAAAAGATGAGTTTGAAGACATCATCGCTTCTTTAAATGTTTGAGGCTCATTTTCAAAGACAAACAAAGTTGACGTTCTTTGACGTGTACTACGTGTTGGATTCTCATCATTATGTACATCCTCACTTGGTTTATCTCAAGGTCGTTTAGAACCTTCACTGGAATATTCATGTCTTATTTTATACGGATAAATGTGTTGAAAGAATTCAGCATTGTCTGATTCAATTAACATATTTTCATTGATATCTAAATGTTCGGATTTATGAACCAAAAACTGGCATGCTTTATTACTTTTAGTATATCCTATGAGCATGAAGTCCACCGTTTTAGATCCTATCTTTATCTTTTTAGGCATAGGAACTTGGACCATCGCTAGACACCCCCACACTTTCAAATATTTCAAGTTGGGTTTCCTTTCTTTCCATTTTCATACGGACACTCTATGGAGTATTCGGTTAGCTGTAACGATAACTTCCCCCCGCAAGTTTTGCGGTAAACCTGAACTTATAAGTAAGGCATGTATTATTTCCTTCAAGGTTTGGTTTCTCCTTTCCACAATTCCATTTTATTAAGGTGAATATGGGGTCATAGTTCGATAGTCAATCCCATTCTCTACACATATTTCTGCAAAGGCAGATTTATATTCTCCGATCCTATCACTTCTTATAATTTTAGTCTTTTTCTCTAATTGATTTTCAACTTCTGTTTTATACTGCCTAATCACATCTGTTGCTTCATCCTTACTATTTAGCAAATAGACATAACAGTATCTAGTGAAATCTTCAATAAAAGTTATAAAATACTTTTTCCCACCACGAGATGGTTTTGACTTCACATCACAAATATTAGTGTGGATTAAGTCAAAGGGACTGGAATTTCTTTCAACGGACTTATACGAATGCTTAGTATACTTTGATTTCACATAAGTGTGACATTTTGATTTATTGCACAGTCGAGTTATATAAATGCTTAGCAGAATTTCCTTTTAACCTTCTTTTCGCAGCTTTGTTGCCTTCTTCACTATGCATCTCACTAAAAGATCTTCGACTGTCATCTTCTTCCTCTTATGTTTGAAGTAGTTCTTAAAGCCCTTCCATAACTTCTTTATTATTTCCACGACTTGAAATTCCTCGTTCACGATCAAACCTACAATAAAGTTATGCCTCGTGGATGATAACTTGCAGTTCCTGGACTTGACAACAAAATTATTGTAAATCATTTTAAACTCAAGGAATCTTGCAATGAAGAACTTTTTGTTTTCAGCATCCTCAGTCTAGTATTTTCTTTCTAGAATACATAACAATTCTTTTTATGTCTTCATTCTACTACAAACATTGTATAATTCATCTTAGAGTCCATTTAGAATGTAATTCCTGCATAGGAAATCAGAGGGTTTCCACTCCTCCATAAAGATAAAATTTCTCCTGGTTCGAAGTTTCTTCGGGCACCTTTGGAGCTTCTTCAGATGTTAATCATTGAAGACACAAAGTTTTAAGGTAGAAGAACATCTTCTATTGCTACCTTTTGAAATAAACACTCGTGAATTTTTGGGATTTCTCCGCTGGTGCCATTGCCTATGGAGCACTCATACGACTCATTGTGGCAACATTAGTTGCTGCCACAGTCGTTGTAGTATCATGCATATAACTGTCTATAGTCATTTTCCTATCACAAAAAGATAGTTAATTTTAGTATATAAAAATACTACTTATAAGTTGTAGCAACTTTAAACACCCCTTTTTTCTAGTTTAATGATGATTTTTTATGACTTCTAATCGTCAATCGAGTGATCTTTAACTTGTGATGAAGGTTTTATTTCTTCAAACCACTAACTATGTTCAAATGGAGTAGAAAGATTAAAGCTTTAATCTCTAGAAACCAAGCAATACAGATTCTGAAAATTAGTTATTTCCTTAAGATAGTTGTCTTTGGGTACAAAAAAATTGTATTTCAGCAGAACAACTTCAACACAAGTTCAAGTATAAAATAAGAACACTTATGAAGTTATTCAACACCTCCAACACAACGCAAGATCAAAAGGACCTTTCAAAGAAGTGTGTTTTCAGAAAATTAGAAGAAACAGAAAAAGGCCAAGTCCTCAAAATTTATGGAGTGTTCTTAAGGAAATAATTCCCCTCAAGTACCTAAGATTACGGAATTTTCCTCCTATGATAAAATCGCATAACAATCCGACTGTAGTGGTACCTCAAATGAACGGATTATCTTCAAACTCACTCAACCATTAGATGATCACATGGAGTATTTTGAAGACAAGAAGTATTTTGAAAATAAAAAAATATTCATACTCAAACCTTTGGAAAAATACAGGTTTATACAACCATCAAGTGCCTCTTCCGAAAGGAGGTAATGGTTCATTCGAAAAGTGTATCCTTTGAAACAGTCATGTGTATTCATTGAATTATTGTATTTTTTTTGTATAGTCACAACCATTCTAATAGATATTTCCCAAATCAATTTGTTATTTCATCGAAGAGTTGCATCCCTTCCAAAGCAGCATTTTGCATTTTTACAGTTTCTGCACTGCATGCATATATGTTAATGGAGGTACAAAACTGTAACATTTTTCTTTTGGATTTTTAGGACTGCATTGGATTTCTTCCCAAATAAATTTTGGCCAAAAAGCTAATCTCATCGATTGATCATTTGACAAATCTAAAATCCAAATCCAAATCAATATTCAAAGCCGAAGCCGAAGTCGAAGCCAAGTGAGCGGCGATGATGACCGCGTGAGGCACCTCTTGGTTCTTTCATCACTTACCACATGGAGTAAGTGTTACTTAATATAAATACTTGAAAGTTTCCTTCTCCCAAAAATGTGGGAGAATTAGTAGACTTTCCATTTTTTTAGTACACTTTCCATTTTTGAGTGTTATCTCAATTTTGTCCTTCACTTGGTTCCCTCCATTTTCCATTCACACTTTTAATCTTGAACCCAACAATATGTTATGATCATTTTAATTGATTGTAGTAAGCATATTATGATATAATAGTGTTTTCAATAGTATGAGAAACAACAACTTTCAAATTTTAGAACTATGGGCTTTTTTCGGCCGTTTAAATCTCTATTTTGGAAACTTTCCCGACTATTAGTATAATTTTTGGATAGAAGTAATGGAATGGTATTACTATTAGTAACATCTTTTAGGTGATGAGATATTAATGTTTAGCTCTAAGACTAAAATTTGGTGATTTGGGACTTGATCCCGAATTGTACAATTGACCTTGTTAATTAGTATTTTTGCGTAGACTAAGACCATTGGAGGTTGTTTGCTTGGTATCATATTTGTTACAAGGTTGGGGAACTTGTTGCTGGCGAGGTAAGTAAGACATTAAGTATTGGTGATTGCTTTTCAAACCTTCTTTTAAAATATATTTTTCTACCTAGTCCACGTGTTAGGACAAGACTGTTCTTGGGAAAAACAGTGGTCTTTGATCAAATTCTGATATGTATTTTTTAAATTATATTTAGAATTATTTATTAGTGATTTATGAGATGTAATTAGGGTGTTATATATCTTTGCTTCACTTTCATGATGTAGTTACTAGGGGAATACATAGTTTCCATAGTATATTAGGGTTTGTAATGACCCAAGACTACCATCTAGTTGTAACACGATTCTTGGAGTCACAAATTGGCCCCGAGCTAAACCATTTCCTGACATAAATATATGAATACTGACATTAAGTTAACAAACTTGATAAGGAAGCTGAAAATCTGAAAAATTTAATTAGATGGCGTGCAATAATGAGTCAATATGAGAAAAAACTTAATTAAAGCCATAAAGGTTAAAACTGACATATAACTATATGGAAGCCTCTATTAAGATGAGTTACTGGGATAGTTCCTCAGCTAATGTTAACTATCTAGAACTGAAATAAAAATATAAAGAAGATACTAGAAACTAGCCCTCATATGAGAGGTCTCAACAGCTCTGCTGTTTATATGGTAGGATATCATACTAATTGAAAGCTGGATGTTGAATGTAATAACATATGTTATATGGCAATACAATGCAAAAGAAATTATATCGATAATACTTTGAATGTCCTGAGCATGTGAGATATGTGTGATCAAATATAAGCTGAAAATGTTGAATGTAACTTGATAAACATAATATGAAACTGAGACATGCATACTAATACAATGAATAAGTAATAAAAATGTTGTAGTATGATAAGCTAAAAAGATTACATACAAGGTCTTATGAATATCAAAATCTGAATTGTGGACTATGGGAGTTATTGTTAACTGATATAATATTATTTGAGCTAATTGGGGTCCAATATGTAACACCAACTAGAACGGTTCTTTGTACCTTACCTAGAGTATGAACACTAACTGATGTGGTTCCATTAAATGATATTCAAATAACTATGGTTTCAAGCCTAGTCTGATGGGTGACCCTTTAGAACTTATGAAGCCATCGTAGTTCTAGGAGTTAGGGCTTCTACTAAGGGTGAGCCTTCATACTTGTGTCCTCTTGGTATAAGTGCTACTCTAAACTAAATACCAATTGATAGCTGGATAGTTCATTTAGAATGAATGACTGAAAAGCTCATAGTACTGATATTTGAGTCTAAGGTAGTTGACACTTTACCTAAAAAGAAGTCTAGATTATATAAACATGGAGGACTTAGTATTCATTAACATATGCATGAAATCCTAGGTCACCAAGTGTTCATAAACTTCCATATCTGAAGAATACAAGTACAAATAGAAATTCTATAATTTGAATGTAGTAAGGAATTCCATAACTAAAGTCTAAAAGCAATATTTTATCAACATAGTTATAGTTCATAGTCATGAGTATGTAAAGTTGCTCAAATTTAGGGAAAACATATATTCAAGGTTTAGTCAAAGAAAGAAACTAAAATATAATGGAATTCACACTTTTCATAAAAATCCTAGGCTTACAGAGTAAATTAGTCTGAGATTCTTAAATAATTGTAGGACTCTATGGGTGAAAGGGAACCCAATGATGAGATTCCATGTACGTGTAGATGAAAACCCTGGTAAATCCTTTGAATTTGGAGTTTGAGATTGAAGAACCCTAATCTGCCCGAGAGAAAAAAGAAACGCTTATTTTCTCTCAAAGTGTCAAATGTTTTTCTGAGTGATGAGGGACTTAGGCTAATGTTAAACTTAATAACCAACCTTTGAATAGCTTACAAAATTTAGTTTCGGAGTTTAAATAGAGCAAAAAAATTGGATCACCCTTATAATACATAACTCAAAAAGCTACAAAACTTGATGAACGAACCATCCCACAATCATGGGACCCACCTATGATTGTGGGTGGTACTAGTGCTTTGGTGGCTGAATTGAGGCTCTCTACACTTCATCAAATGGGTTATGATACAACTATAAGGACCCACTCATGATCATACCTTTGTTTGTAGGTTTAAACTCCAAGATAAATTAGCTTTAGGACTTTTGACGTACCTTAAATAATAGTTTCTAACAAAGATCATGGTACCATATGTTGTTGGGAGGTATATTTTTCATCTTGTAGTTATTTAGGGATATTTCATATGGACGTACACATGGTAATGTCGTACAATATATCCACGAACCTACCATGGCTCATGGGATCTCACTACTGGATAGTACTTCACTAAAATGGCCATAAATCTTCACTCCACAACTAAATTAACAAAGTATTAGATGATTAAAAAAATTAAAGACCTTTCATTTTGTAGGTCTTGAGATCAAAAATACTTTGAATCTAGGAGTTATGCTCATTTGAAATTGACTATAGAAAGATTCTTCACAAGAAATCAACTGGTTAGGAAGCTTTAAACTTGGATATGAACGAGGAGTTACTTGTGGCCTTAACACATGCCTAAATAACTTATCGTACACCTCAAATATGATGTTTAATTCCACATGTACTTGAAGCAAGGTTCTAGTCTTAGTCCATAAAGATAACTAGTAGAATTTCAGCATTTTCTATGTCAACTTGATCAATGGTGCAAATAACAATGAGAAACCCTCGACAAACCTCCTATAGTACACGACTATGCCCGTAAAGCTCCTAATATTGGATGAAGTAATGGGAATAGGACAATGCTTCAGAATATCTATCCTCTGAGGTCTACATACACACCTTTACTATAAACCACATGACCTAAAAAGGCAAAAGACATCAACTGAATATCACAGTTGCGAATTACGCGAAAAAACTAATGATCCTTGAGAGTCTACAACACTATTCTTAAATGGCCTGTGTGATCCTCTTAATTTTTATAATAAACAACTATGTCATCATAATCTCAATGAAAAATATGTCTAAATACTGACTGAAGTCCTTGTTCATTAATTCTATAGAATTTGTAGGAGCATTTGTTAGTATAAAAGACATAACTAAAAACTTGAAGTGGCTATACTAGGTCCTGAAATTAGTCTTCAGGATGTCACTCACCTCGACCTTAAGCTGATGTTATCCAAATTTGAGGTTTATTTTTTAGAAAAAATAAGAACCCTGAAGTTGGTCACATAGGTTATAAATCTTAGGAATAGAATACTTATTCTTGATGGTAACCTTGTTCAACTTGTTTTAATACATACACATTGTGAGAGTACTATCCGTCTTTATTATAAATAAAACTAGAGCACCCCATGTATAAACACTGTGCTTAATAAAACCTTTATCTAAGATATGTTTGAGTTCTTCCTTCAACTATTTAAGCTCTGTTAGAGCCATTACAAATGGATTAATAAAAATGGGCTGGGTATATGGGATAAGGTCTATCTTGAATTCATTGTCCCTATCAGGAGGAACTCAATGTAGATTCATCAGAAAAACTTCAAGGAACTCATTAATTACTTAAACATACTAGAAATTTGGGATCTCAAATTCGGATTCCTTAAAATGAACTAGATAATAGATATACACTTTAGAGATCAATTTTTTGGCCTTGAGATTGGGAATAAAACGACCTCTATGTACCACTGGACTACCTTTCCACTCAGAGACTGACTCGTTAGAAAACCAAAATTTCATAATTCGGAGTTCGACAATCAATAGAGGGATTAGATAAATGGAACCAATCCATACCATGGTTGACATCAAAGTCATTCTTATCTAAATCGATTAAATATACTAATGTGACCCTATAAAGGACTATAATAGGGAGATTTTTTAATTCTCTTTTAGCAGTAACTAACTCTCTAATAGGAGTAGAAGCTAAAAAATGGTCAAGAAAGACTTTTGGGACTAAAATAAATTCATAATAAATAGAGTTATGAAAGATATCTTGGATCCCAAATCTAACAAGGCAGAATCATCAACATAAAAGAATCAAAGGATACAAGTGACCATATTAGGGGACCTTTTGTAATACCCCGCGTTTCCTTAGAGTAATCTAAGTCCTAATACATGAGTATTCATATATAAAATTTTTGAAATACTCATTATTTATCAGTTTAGGGCCTGCCATTGCGTAGGAAATTAAATTAGCTTTTCAACAATATAAAATTCACCCAAATTCGATAACCGGGTAAGAAGTTATGGTGATTTTAAGTTTCAATCGTTAAACACCATTATTTTAACCCTTAGCGCAACGCGGAGCCAGCCAAAATGATAATTTGCAAAAACCAGTAGGCCTCCACGATGTTGGCGCGTCGCGCCATAGGCTCAATTCAGAATTGTCAATTTCTAATGATCCCATGTGATACCACCGCATCGCGGTGAGATTTCAGGTTGCAAACAAGGTGGCAAAATGATTGCACCATATCTCGCCACCGTTTATTTTTCCAATTGTCCAATTTTAGTGACATGACACGATAGCTCCACGTTGCGCCAGCCCATAAAATTAGAAATTTTTCAGTAATTCCAAGTTTTAAATTTGAGGGCATTAAAGTCTTTTTCCCCTCACCCCAGTCAGCCTTTAACACAAAATCCCCCCTAATTAACCTATTACTTTATTATTAAATCTATTTTCCCCCAAATTCAAGATATTTCTCTCTAAAATACAAACCCTAGCTCTCATGAATCAAGGTTAATCCCAAGAACTTCTCCAAGAACTCATCAGATTAAGGTATGTTAGATGTTTATCTATGGATTCCTTTCATCCATGTAGTACAAGTATCTTATTTAAATTATAAATTTTTGATCTTTGTAAGTTTATTGATTTTAAATTGTGATTTCACCCATGAACCCTCATGTACTATTGATTTTATACCATGATTGAATGAATTTATTGTTGTTACTCAATCCTCCATGTTTTAATATTATTATTTATTGAATTAAACCAAGGTTTATACTATTATGTTGAGTTCATACTATTTTTATAAGTTCCATGACATTCCTATGATTGTTTTAAACCATGAACTACAAGTGTTTGATAAAATACCTGCAAAAGGTATTGATCTAATAAAAGCCTTCATTCTTTGTCCCCCAAGCTTTAATGTCCTTTTTACCATTGTTGTTTTGAGTCGTGGGGGTATTGGATACCCTAAAACTATAGCTGTCTATGTAGTTTAGTCTAAGTACATTACAAAATATTCTTCAGAACATACTATGAGTATTATCAGAATAGTAAGATATCAGTCAGTTAAACTCTGAACAGTCTACTATTTTAGTTTCTTTCAGTTTGGAGTAGGATTTATCACCGAACAAGTATAGGGATTGTGGCTTCCTCGCCAGATAGGCAGAGTCGTTAGTAGCATTCCCTATACTCTAAAACTATGTAGCCATTATAGGATATGAGAATTCACCATCATATTAGGTTTAACTATCTCGCAGGGGTCACTAATCAGTTCAAGCTTCACACCCTTAGTCCTTTGAACATTATATCAATTTAGTGGATCCACATAGTCAATGTTAGTACCTGTGCCATGGTATTAACACCCTTCTAACTGGGGTTATAGGTTGGACCCCGATTAGCTTAGATTGGGGCATATCGGTTAGTTGATACCTCTCATAATCTCAGATACAGTCTCAGTTATAGTCCAGTTCAGTTATTCAGTCTTACTGTTGTTTGACCAAAGCATATAGATTTCAGTTATTACAGTATTTCAATTTGCAGATTTTACTCAATTCATGTAATATGCTTGATCATGTATCCTCAGTTACTATAGATTTTCACTAATCTTTAGTATTTACTGATTTTCATGCATACTCAGTATTTATAGATTTCTATACTATAGATTTTATGCATCCAATTCAGTACTCCATGTTTTACATGTATATTCAGATAGTTATTATTTGTGCTCATGACACCATGCATTTCAGCCTACCTCATTTAGCATACCAGTACATTCAAAGTACTGATCACATACCTTTTATTTTGTGCTATGATGTATTATATCATAGGTTTTAACGCTCAGTTCCCGATTCATGATTAGACTTATCAGATCCCCAACAGTAGTAGTGGTGAGTCCTCATGCTTTAAGGATAGGCTTACTTTATTTCATGTCTTAGTTTAGTAGTTAGTTGGAGTTAGTTGGGGCCTATATCATCAACCCACAGTCGTTTAGTTTTAGAGGCTTATCAGACATTTTAGTTAGTTATCTAGTTTATCAATATTTTTATCAAATTCGGTCATTTATTTCTATAAACTCATATTTCAGTTTTGAATTCAGTAAATAATAGCTTATGGCATGTCAGTATTCTTCCACATTTATGATCATGTTATCCAGTGCTCATAGTAGGTACCAGCTCATGGGTTAGCTTGTAGTCCCTTGGGACTGTAAGCACCATGTGATGGCCAGATTGTGCTCTCAGGGCGTTACACCTCTCCTACTCCCAATGAGAAAAAAGAGCACAAAACCTATTCTAATATTAACCACCATAAATGTTGGATGAAGTACCCTACTACTGACTATTGTCCTACCTTAACTTGTGACCTGGTTTACCATATCTAAAACAACCTTCTTTGCAAGCCAAACACTCACCTAATGATTCTTACCACACTTTTTATAGGCTAGGTAGATACATTCCCTACTGATACTATGTTATCTAGGTGTTGATGCCTAACACCATTGCACTTCTTTAGTGTTGGCACGCAGGCTGAAAATGATATAGGTGCTAGCGAATAGTTCTAAACTATGAGTAATTTCACCACTTGACCTGCGTTGATTGTACTCAAACTGCTCTATCCTAGCCTTCCTAGTCTCTCACTCCTTCTCCTATTACTTTTTTGCCTCAATCTATTTAGAATGGGTTATTATTTGTAGATATCCATATCCCTAATGAACATGACAATCCTACACTCATTGACTACTAATTCAGATGCACCAGTAACTACTTACTTTTATATAGGCTCTTGGATTAAACACTATTTGTAGAGAATACCTCAAAAGATAAGTGAATTTGAGGGCATATTCCTTCACTAACATAGATCCCTTCTTGATATTTATGATTCCTCTACCTTAGCTTCCATCATCTCATGAGAAAAGAACCTATCAAGAAAATCATCCTTAAACACACCTCAATCAATCAAAGTTTCATTCCTACATATATTGTTCTTCTACTACTTAAACCAATCACGAGCAATACCTATCAAGTTATATAATAACAACTCCACACTTTCTACCTTAGTTATATGTATGACCTGGGTAAAATTTTATGTCTCATCAATAAAGTGTTGTGGATTTTCACACCATCACACTAAAAAAAAACTCAGGAAGTTTATCTTCCTGAAGTTTAGACCCTGGTTGTAGCTAAGTTTCCTATTTGATGTATTGGGGACACATCTTGTTAAGTCATCTGTAAGTCATATCTAGAACCAACACGGATAACACTCAAACTACAACTCTCATGTGAGAATATAAGTAATCGTTGTCAATATATAACCTAACTAGGTTGCAGTCGAATCCCACAGGGAACAATGCGAGTGGCGATTAAACTAATTTGAAACTAAAGCTATAAGTTGAATTCAAACAAATGATACGAAAAGATAGAACGGGGATTTTAGAGATTAGCAAATAATTGTTGGTCACTTTAGGTTCTGTGTTTGTAATCAAGAGTTTATGGAAAACCAGAATTATGTTCACTATGGGTTTTGGTACTTGACAGATACTAATAGTGATTCAAGATTCTCATGATAGGTAGTAACAATAGATTTTCTTTATTGAAGTTATGCCTAAATGTCTCTCAACCTACTTAAGCATTTAATTACCTAATCCTCTTAGACTTAAGGAATTTATATTCACTGACCAGACTTCACCTCAGGTTAATTAACCTTGTTGCAATGTCAATTATTAAATGGAAGGTTGGTAGCTTCCAAGTCCCTGTCAATAATTCACTTCCTACTATAGTTGATTTCTTGTATCAAGCAAATCAAAGCAGGTCCTATCTATCTTTTGCAACCAATAGACAATAATTAAAACCTTAGAATTATCAAGGAGACCTATTACCTTTAGAGTCTTGAACACTTAGAAACTTACAAAAACATAACCCATAGATCCCTTAATTCGGGTTAAAGGGATTTAGCCACTCATAATTTAATAATCGATACAACACGTTGAATTCATAATTTGAAAGATGAACTTACAGCAAGATGAATCGCAATGAGTGTTTCTCAGATTAGATCAAAGTAAAAATCCCAAAATATTGATGATAATCTGTTCAAAGTTAATTGTTTTATTCGAGCCAAGAAACTAGAGAGAAAATAACAAAATACGTGCATTCCAAAATAGGTTAAGAATGTCGAGTACTAGCCCATAAGAAAACCCTAAACAATACATTAAATAGTTCACCCTAATTATGCTTACAAAATCACAGAGTTAGTTAATTTCTCAGATAGGTGACGACATTTTGTGATGCCTTATCAGGAGTCTGATGACTTATCACAGATGTCGCCAGCTCTTCTTCTCTTTTGGCATTCGCTGCCTTAGGTTGATGATGAAGCATGATGGCTTATCATATATTTGATGACTTATCACAGATGTCGTCGATGATTTACTTTAGCTCTCATGTTTTGCCTTAGTCTAACGATGATCTTGATGGCTTATCACAACTCTGACGGCTTATCACATGTCGTCGTCACTTCTTCCAGCTGAATTCCATTCTCTATTTAAGGTTGATGATGAAGTTGATAACTTATTAGAGTGCTGATGACTTATCGTGGATGTTGTCAGCTACACTTCTCTTCTATTTTCTTTAGATTTCAACTTTTTTACTTCCATCATTGTTGGTTCTCTTGCCTCTTGGCTTCCACTACAAAATCAAAGATAAAATAATCAAAAGCAACAAAAGTTTCTTACGACTTTGCAATTATTCTCAGTTAAAAGCCTCAAATGTGTTACCATATGCTCACACATCAACACCCTCAACTTAAAAAAATTGTTTGTCCTTAATAAACTAAAGCACAACCAAGAGACTACAAAGTACATTCAGCAGTCAACCATTCATATTATCTCAAAACATCTTCACCATCTCCAAGGTCAATCAATTCCAAATCAACTATGTATGCTACTGAAGAACAACAATGGGACACACAGGAATCAAGATATGGCATCAATTTAGCCACAAAAAACATGCATGTATAAATCTTACACTATCAAAATAAGTTAGCAACTAGCAACATAACCAGTGTGCCATCACTACAAGGAAGTCCCACTTAAATTATATCAGGCATTACATATGTAACCATGGGGACAATCACCAGACACTCACTCTCAGAATGAAGTTCCAATCAATGCATACAGAATACCATAGACTTGCCCTTATTTTCATTACCAAGACTTTCAGACAGGTTAGCTAGGATTGCTCTAGGTCTTCTATTTGGCTTGTAATGTATGCTAGGGGCTGGTGTAATACTCGATGATATTTGAAGTGACTAAGCCTCCTTGACACTGCACTATCTTTTGGGGTTTCACTCATTAGCCTTTTTCTATTCTTCTTTTTTCTTGATCATACTTATTCAGGATGGGTGCGGTTCATTTCTACAATCACTTATTTTTTTTCACAACTTTTCTTTTCTTGCTCTTTTCCACCGCACCCAGTTTTTTATTCTTTTCTTTTACTCTACCTTTCTTCATACTTATTTTACATCATGCACCTCTATGATAGCCACCCTCAACTTAGGCCATTTGCCTAAGTCAAGATGCACAGTGTCCAAGGAGGACCAGGGCCAAAATAGGTTCATTATGATATAAATGGGAAGGTGATAGGTACAATAAAAAGAATAAGAATTCAGGCTCAAAATTAGGATCAAGGGATATTATTCACACATGGAAGGTCATTTAGGCTAAAAACGGACTAATATCAACAACGTCCTATGATTCTTTCCTAACCGCTATCCTACAACCAAGGAAAGATCAATCGGTCAAGTTTTGGATTTAACACACAATGGGAACTAGGTAGTATCTCACACACACACAACACAAAAGTACATCACAAGTTACTACCCATTCAGTTCATGCAATTGTTTAGCAATGGTTATCATGTTGCTAGTTCTAATTCCATAGCAACATGCACAGTGGTCACACATAAATGCATATCACACAGTTTTAAAACAGACCTTTGGAGAGGTGTTAAAAAATCAACAAAAACATGTTAACTGCCTAAGGTACTTATATTTCTCCTAGTCAACTACAATATTTTACAACAAATCACAGTACGCCTAAACATGCCATCTCTACTAGGAACAAGACGCTAAGGAAAAGAGGCACGACAACAAAAATTCCAAGAGGACATCATCACCCACAAGTAGCCCCACCCTCAACATAAAATCATGCAATGTCCCCAATGCATCAAACTAAAACAAGAGAGTTAGAAACATACCTGTGGCACTATGGGAGCAAAGATTTGATGTTTATAACATAATACGAATAGAAACAACAATACCTTGGGTTGCCTCCCAAGAAGTGCCTAATTTAGTGTCGCAGTACGACCCAACTCATTTTTTTCCTCCACCTTGAGTATATAAATTTCACCCCCAACTTAGAGTCCATCTTCTTGCCTCGATCATAGAGGGTGGTACAAAAATAAAAAAATCGAGTAATGGATTGATCATAGTAAACCACTCGGCCTTAAAGTGAGGTGTGTTTTTATGTTGATTGTCTAATGTAAAATCAAGAATATAGGATTCTTGTTCCTCATCTTCAAACTCTTCTACTATTTTAAATGATTTCACAGACAAGATATCATCTAAACATAATGTAGAAAAGTGCTTTGAATGAGGCCTAATCAATCCTACTTTAAAATTTACACTATCTACTACACACTCACTTTTATTCACATTCTCGACATCTTCACTTCAAATTGGGCTAGAGTTTTTATTAGAGATTTTCTTTATTTTTTCTTTTGCCCCTAGCACCATGTCCTCAATCTTAGCATCATCTCTCATGGTTGGTTGGGAAACCACTGAGGGTTTCTTAACATTAAGCTCAATATCAATATAGGGTTCTTGCTCCTCATTTTCAAACTCTTCCATTATTTTAATTGATTCCACAGACAAGATATCATCTAAAGATAATATAGAAGAATGCTTTGAATGATTGACCTCTATATCCGTCTCCTCATGAATGATTGGCTTCATGTCTTGAAATATATCACATATGATATCATACGTTTCTTTCTGGAGATCCAACATTTGTTGAAACATAGCTTCAACGCCACTCTTACCGGTGCTTCATTCTTCCTTTTCTTGACCATAAGACCTATCAAACTCATAAGAAGAAATAGAATTTGTATTATCGCAATAGGGGGAGGGGGCATTTAGGCAATCACTCCAATGTCTATCTTGTACACCTCATAAAGAAAAATCATACTCCCAGTAGACTGGAGATGGTGCACACATCTCTCTCCAGGGAGCATATCAGCAATATTTCCAAAAGTAAAGTCTATCACAATATGGACATGGATCATCAAGATAAGATTTTCAACCACCAAGCTCATGTTTATTCCACGATGCCATAGTAATAAGTAAGCTAAAATAAAAATCTACGTAACATAAGAAATAAAAGAAAACTAAAAATAAATATTTATAAGTTTGAATTCAAGAAAGTAGGCTAAAATTTCAAACCAACTCAATATGCCAAATTGTTCCCCGGCAATGGCACCATTTTTTATAACGCTCAAACTACACCTCTTATATGAGAATACAAGCGATCGTTGTCAATATATAACCTAACTAGGTTGGGGTCAAACTCCACAGGGAATAATGCGAGTGGTGATTAAACTAATTTGAAACTAAAGTTATAAGTTGAATTCAAACAAATAATACAAAAAGATAAAATAGGGGTTTTGGAGATTAGCAAATAATTGTTGGTCACTTTAGTTTCAGTGTTTGTAATCAAGAGTTTATGGAAAACCAGATTTATGTTCACTATGGATTTTGGTACTTGACATATGCTAATAGTGATTCAAGATTCTCACGATAGGTAGGAACAACAGGTTTTCTTTATCGAAGTTATGCCTAAATGTCTCTCGACTTACTTAAGCATTTAATTACCTAATCCTCTCGAACTTAGGGAATTTATATTCACTGACCAGACTTCACCTCAGGTTAATTAACCTTGTTACAGTGTCAATTATTAAATGAAAGGTTGGTAGCTTCCAAGTCCCTGTCAATAATTCCATTCCTACTATAGTTGATTTCTTATCTCAAACAAATCAAAGTAGGTGATATCTATCATTTGAAACCAATAGACAATAATTAAAACCACAAAATTATCAAGGAGTTCTATTACCTTTAGAATATTGAACACTTAGAAACTTACCAAGACCTAACCCATAGATCCCATAATTCGGGTTAAAGGGATTTAGCCACTCATAATGTAATAATAGATACAACAAGTTGAATTCATAATTTAAAAGATGAACTTACAACAAGATGAATAGCAACGAGTGTTTCTCATATTAGATCAAAGTAGAAATCCTAAAATATTACTGATAATATCTTCAAAGTTAATTGTTTTGTTCGAGCCAAGAAACCAGAGAGAACCCTAAATAATACTTTAAATAGCTCACCCTAATTATTGAAACAAAATAACAGAGTTTAGTAATTTCTCGAACAGGTGACAATATTTTGCGATGCCTTATCAGGAGTCTGACGATTTATCACAGATGTCGTTAGTTCCTTTTTGCTTTTGACATTCGCTACCTTAGGCTGATGATGAAGCGTGATGGCTTGTCATATCTTTGATGACTTATCACAGCTGTCGTCGATGATTTACTTCAGCTCTCATGTTTTTTCTTAGGCTAACGATGATCTTGACGGCTTATCACATCTCTGACGGCTTATTACATGTCGTTGTCACTTCTTCCAGCTGAATCCCATTCTCTGTTTAAGGCTGACAATAAAGATGATAACTTATCAGAGTGCTGACGACTTATTAGAAATGTCGTCAGCCACACTTCTCTTCTATTTGCTTCAGATTTTGACTCGTTTACTTCCATCATTCTTGGTTCTCTTGCCTCTTAACTTCCACTGCAAAATCAAAGATAAAATAATCTAAAATGACAAAAGTTGCTTAAGACTTTACAATTTTTCTCAGTTAAAATCCTCAAATGTTTTAGCATATGCTCACACATCAAACACCTAGAGCAGATCACGAAATTCAGCATGTCTAGCCTATTCATTCCATGGATCCAAAAGTAATGGTAGATATGGTTGGTTCCCTTTTTTATGATTGTTATCTATGTAAGGAGGCATTTTCTATCATGTGAAAAGCTCGAGTTAGAGTATATATAAATTTAAACTCTGAGCATGATAAATATCATGAAAGAAGGAAAAATTCCTAATAATGACTTTTAGCCTCTTACTCATAAGTATGGTGTGCTTCAGACCTATTAAAAAGATTCTATATAGCATGGATTCTAAGACTCCCAAGGTAACCTTAAAGCTTATGCTCTGCTTCAAAGTTTGTAACGCCCCAAAACTGCCCCTAGATGACATACAATTCTTAAGACTAGAACAGTTCAAAGCTATCATGTGGAATGCATGACACTAACCAATTCCATTTAGTTAAATTCATAAGTAGAATCTAATAATTATTCAATGATATGTGGATACAAAAGGCATATCTAAAACTATCAAGATACACTAAAAGAAATTCTAACATTAACAAAAGATGAAATACCACAATGTGTATACAAGCCTTTAAAAGTATGAAGAGTCACTGGGATAGACCCTAGTTGACGCAAAATATGAAGTCTGAATTAAATATAATTCTAAACTATTGAAAGTAAGAAATATTTTGATAGTCTTCGGATCATGAGTGTCAAATGTTCTTCGGAGTAATAAGGGACTTAGGGTAAAGTTAAACTTAATAAATGGACTTCAAAAAGCTTAAATATATAGTTTAGGAGTTTAAATAGTGAAAAAAGAATAGAATGCCCCTTATAATACATAACTAAAAAAATTGCATAACATGATGCACGAACTATCCCACAATCTGGGAACCCCCTATGATCGTGGGTGGTACTCGTGGTTGGGTGGATGAATTGAGGGTCTATGGACCTTATAAAATAAGTAATGGTACGACTCGTAGGACCCACCCTCGATTTTACCTTTTTTCGTACGTTAAATATACAAATTAAATTAAATTTAGGACTTATAATCATACCTTATATCATGGTTTCTGACAAAGATCATGGTACCTTTTGTGGTTGGGATGTATATTTGTCATCTTGCAGATTTTGGGGATGTTTCATGTATACGAGCACATGATATGGTCGTAGAATCTATTCACAATCATCCACGGCTCATTGGTTCTCACTGTTGGACAGTGCTTTACTAAATCAGCTATAACTCTTAGCTCCATAACTTAATTAATAAGATATCAGATAATCAGGAAAGAAAACACAAAGACCTTTAATATAGAGGGTATTGAGCTCAAAAATACTTTATAATCTAGGAGTTATTCTTATTTAAAGATGACTACAGAAAGATTCTTCAATAGAAATCAATTGGTTATGAAGCTTTCAACTTGGATATGAGTGAGGAGTTACTTGTGGCCTTAACACATACCTAAATAACTTCTCACACCACCAAAACATGATGTTTGATTATACATGTACTTGAAGTATGGTTCTATTATTAACATAGATTTTTAGGATGTTACAATGGTAGAGCATGTTTATGGCGTAGTCTTTCAACAACTTTAACCATCTCCTCTAGTGAAGATTTAACTGCTTCTAAATTCACATATTGGAGACTTTTATGGTTTGTGAATACATCTATATGTATTGTGTATATATATGATCCTTGAGTTTCCTATAGGCATAATCTATCACCGTCTTATTTTACATCAAACTATATCTAAGTCCAACTTTTAAGGCATCTAAATAAACCATACACCCATCTAATCTTTCCGAAAAAGGTGATGGTGGTACTAAAGTCAACCTGTTCTTTAACTATCAAAAACTTTTCTCACACAAGTCTAACCAGTGAAATTTCACCTTTTTGTATGACAACTTGGACAATGGTGCAACAAACAAAGAGAAACCCTGACATACCTACTATAATAATTGGCTAAGCCTGTAAAGGTCCTAATGTCGATGGAGTAATATGACTAGGTCAATACTTAATAAATCTATTACTTAACTAAATCTATCTTCTGAGGGTCTCCATGCACACCTTCACTAAAAATCATATGAACCAGAAAGGCAATACACATCAACCTAAATTCACACTTACAAATTTTGCAAACCACTTATGATCTTTGAGAGTCTACAACACAATTCCTAAATGGCCAACATGCTCTTCCTCACTTTTTGTATAAACAAGTATGTCATAGATAAAGACAATGAAAAATATGTCTAAATACTAACTGAAATCCTTTTTTGTTAAATTCATAAAAGTTGTAGGAGCATTTGTTAGACTAAAAGACATAACTACAAATTCGAAGTTACAATATCAAGTCCTAAAAGTAGTCTTTGGGATGTCACTCTCCTTGACCTTAAGCTGATGATATCCAAATTTGAGGTTAATTTTTTAGAAAGAAAGGGCACCCCAAAGTTGGTCATATAGCTTATCAATCTTAAGAATAGGAAACTTATTCTTGATGATGACTTTGTTTAACCTCTTGTAATCAATACATATTATGAGAGTACTATCCTGCTTCCACACAAATAAAACTGGAGCACTCCATAGAGACACACTAGTCCTAATGAAAGATTTATCTAGGAGATATTTGAGATATTGCTTCAACTCCTTAAGCTCTATTAGAGCCATTAAAATGGGATTAATAGAGATTGGTTGCGTATTTGGGAAAAGGTCTATCCTAAATTTAATCCCTATTGAAAGGAACTCTAGGTATATCCATATCAAAAACCTTAAGAAACTCATTAACTATAGGAACTTACTAGAGATTTAGGGTCTCAAAGTTGGAATTCTTAACTTAAAATAGATAATAGATATAACCTTTAGAGATTAATTTTTTCGCATTGAGATAGGGATAAAATGACCTTTAGGTACCACTGGGCTACCTTTCCAGATGAGGACTGATTCGTTAGCAAAATGAAATTTCACAATTTGGGGTTTGACAATCAGTTGAGGCATTGCATAAATGAAGCTAATAGATGCCAAGAATGACTTCAAAATAAGCCATCTATAACTCTAATAAATTAGCTAAGGAGACCCTGTAAAGTAGTACAATAGGGAAATTTATGTATACCCTTTTAGAAATAATTGACTCTCTAATAGGAGTAGAAAATGAAAAAATCCTAGAAAGATTTTTGGGACTAACACCAAAATTTATAATAATAAATGGAGTTATAAAAGACATATTAGATCACAGATCTAACAAAATACAAGCATCAACATGGAGGAATCAAAGCATACTAGTGACCATATTAGGGGACCTCTCTAGCCCCTGATGAGAAAATAGAGCACAAAACATGTTCTAATGCTAACTTCCACCAACATTAGATGGGTACCCTACTGCTAATTAGGGCAGCCTAAATTCTCTATTATAGCCCGATGTGTACACAAGTGTTTTCCAGTTACAGTGTCTCAAAAAGTTACTTAAGTTGACCTTGTAGAGTTAGAGATGATGGATTTTTATGTCATTCTCAGCATGGATTGGCTCCATTCATTCTATGCTTTAGTGGATTGCCCAAACAAAATAGTTCATTTTCTGTTTCCAAATGAACCAATCCTTGAATGGAGGGGTAGTACTACAACGCTTAGGGGTCAGCTTGTTTCGTACCTTAGTGCGAGGAAAATTATATCCAAAGGGAGTATTATCATCTTTTCCAAATCAAAGACTCTAATTCTGAGACTCCAAATCTTATCTTTTCCAAATCAAAGACTCTAATTCTGAGACTCCAAATATTTAGTCATTAAGTAGTGAGGAAATTTCCAGATGTGTTCCTTGAAGATCTTTCAGGAACTCCTCCCAAAAGAGAAATTGACTTCGAAATAGACCTTCTTCTAGATACCCAGCCTATCTCTATTCTGCCATACAGAATGACTTCAGTCAAACTCAAAGATTTAAAAGAATAATTAAAAAATCTCCTAGATAAGTGATTCATCATGCCTAATATTTTCCTATGGGGCGCACCAGTTTTGTTCGTGCATAAGAAAGAAGGTTCTCTTAGAATATGTATTGACTACCATCAGTTGAACAAAGTCACAATTAGAAACAAATATTCACTTCCCAAAATTGATGACTTGTTTGATCAACTTCAGGGTGCCAGTTATTTTTCTAAGATAGACCTCAGATCCGGCCATCATGAACATAGAGTTAGAGAATGTGACATTCCAAAAACAACTTTTAGAACTCGGTATGGTCACTTTGAGTTTTTAGTCATGTCCTTTAGTCTCACAAATACCCCAGCAGCCTTCATGGACTTGATGAATCGAGTGTTCAAGTAGTACTTGGGCATATTTATCATAGTCTTCATTGATGACATTCATGTCTACTCCCGTAATGAAACTGATCATGCAGACCACCTCAGAATAGTATTATACACTCTTAGTGCCCATCAGCTGTTCTCTAAATTTAGTAAGAGTGAATTTGGCTAAGATCAATCGCTTTCCTTGGCCTTATTATTTTTGGTGATGGCATTAGAGTTGCTCCTAAAAAGATCAAAGTAGTAAGAAATTAGCCCAAACCTATCTCTTCATTAGATATCAGGAGTTTTTTGGGCTTGGTTGGCTATTATCGGTGGTTTGTTGAAGGGTTTTCATCTATTGCATCCCCTACATCCAGATTGACTTAGACAAAAGTTAAGTTTCAGTGTTAGATTTTTGTGAGAAGAGTTTTCAGGAGTTGAAGACTCGACTTACCGTAACCTCAGTTTGGACAATACTAGATGGTTCAAATGGGTTTGTTGTGTACTGTGATTCTTCTAGAGTTTGTTTGGGGTGTGTTTTGATACAGAAGGGTAAGGTTGTGGCCTATGACTCTCGACAAATTATGCCCCATGAAAAAAAATTTCCTACCCTTGATCTTGAGTTAGAAGCTATTGTGTTTGCCATAAAGATTTGGAGACACTATTTGTATGGGGTGTATTTTGATTTGCTTAAATATCAGAAAAGCCTGCAGTATGTATTTTTCCAGAAGGATTTAAATCTACGTCAGAGGAGATGATTAGAATTGTTAAAAGATTATGATATGAGTGTTTTGTATCATTCGAGCAGGGCCAATGTAGAGGTCAATGACCTAAGTAGATTGTCTATGGGTAGTGTTGCTCATGTTGAGGATTATAAGAAGAAGTTAGTTCAGGAAGTTCATTAGCTTTCTAGGTTAGGTGTTTGTTTGGTTGCTTCATCTGATGGTAGCATTTGGGTTTAGAATAGTTTGGAATATTCTTTGGTTGCAGAGGTTAAAGAAAAGAAGGATAGGGATCCTAGTATGGCGAAGTTAAAGGAGTCAATTAGTGATTAGAAAGTAGAGGTTTTCTTCCAAAGGGATGATAGTGTGTTGCATTGCCAAGGTAGATTGTGTGTGTCCTGTGTTGATGGTTTGAGACAGTGAATTCCTATTGAAGTGCATTGTGCACATTACTTAATTCATCCAAGGGCCACGAAGATGTACCACGATTTAAGGGAAATCTATTAGTGGAGTAAAATGAAGAGAGATATTGTACAGTTTGTAGCTAAGTGCTCCATTTGCCAATAGGTTAAGATTGAGCATTAGAAGCCTAGTGGGTTCATGCAGGTGTTTAGTAGTCCCACTTGGAAGTAAGAAGTAGTGAACATGGATTTTGTGATAGGTTTTCCTTATACTCATCAACATTATGATTTGATTAGGGTCATTATGGACAGGATGACCAATTCAGCCCATTTCTTACCAATCCATACTTCTTGTTTAGCCGACGACTATGCCAAGCTCTATATTGGAGAGTTGTTTAGGTTGCATGGTGATCTGCTATTTATCATTTCAGATAGAGGTATTTAGTTTAACTCTCACTTTTGGAAAGCTTTTTAGAAGGGTGTCGGTACCCAAGTTCACCTCAGTACTGCCTTCCACCCTCTGATAAATAGTCAGGCAGAGAGGACCATTCAGACCCTTGAGGACATATTGAGAGCCTGTGTTGTTGACTTTAAGGGCAGTTGGGATGACCACTTACCTTTGATAGAATTCACATATAATAACAACTATCATTTCAGTATTCATAGGGCTGCTCTTGACACTCTATATGGAAAGAGATGTAGATATCCAATTGGTTGTTTTGACATAAGTGAAACCACTTTGATAGGGCCTGATTTAGTGTTTGATGCTTTAGAGAAAGTTCAGCTAATTTGGGAGAGGCTTATGGTAGCCCAAAGGATCTTAAGTTTGAGATTAGAGATTTCTTTTATCTAACGATCTCTCCCATGAAGGGAGTAAAGAGGATTGGTAAGAAGGAGAAGTTTAGTTCTCTATATGTTGGCCCTTATAGAATTTTAAGCCATTTCAGAAAGGTGGCTTATGAGCTTGAGTTGCCTACAGACTTAGCATCAGTTTACCCTGTATTCCATATTTCCTTGTTGAAGAAGTGTATTGGTGACCCAGCTGTATTTGTTCCCTTAGAAAATGTAGATGTTCAGAACAACCTTTCTTCCGAAGAAATTCCAATCGAGATCCTTGATCGACAAACTTGTAGACTAAGGAACAAAGAAGTTTCCCTAGTCAAATTTCATTGATAGAATCAGCCCATTAAGGGATCTACTTGGGAAGAAGAAGCAGATATGTAGACCAAGTACCCTCATCTTTTCTCTACAAAATCAAATTCAGCTTAAGGCAACAATCTTCTTAAGATTTCTCTTTTCCATACTCAGTTTAAACTGCGTATCATTCTTATGTTAGTTATGCATTCACGGAACCAATTTAGACACATGTCATGTTACAGACACAATCATGTAATCACGTTTTCATCATGCATATTCAGCATGTAATCTCAGTTCAGTAGTTCTTTCAGCTTAACCAATCTTATTCGAGGATTAATGATCCCAAAGGGGGGATATTGTATTACCCCAAAAATCCAAACCTACATTAGATCCATGTTTCAAGCTCATGCATAGTCCATTGTAGTTTTTTGGTAGTTTTACAATTAATTTTGATGTATATAAAGGCCTCAAATAACTCCCAGCTATTTGATGAACCAAAATATTCCTTATCGATTGAGTTTTTGGGAACAATGTTGATTTAGTCAACTTCAAATGAGAATATCTTTTGCTGTACTTAAAATTCTCTTTCTCAAAAACCCACCAAATGATAGAAAATTGAATTAGCTTTCCAACGATACCAATTTCTCCTTAATCTGATACACGGGTGAAAAATTATGACACTTTTAGAGAAAATAGTAGCCCAACGTGATAAGGCTGCATCGTGGTGATGGCCTAAATCATGTCCGTCCTTTTTCATTTGACCATCGTGATAATGTCGCATCATGCCAAGGGGAATTTTTGCATTTGTCAATTTCCAGTAAGGCACCGCGATTGGCACTGCGACGCACCAAGGTGCCAAATCGAGACTGTCCGTTCCACTGGTGCAACACGATAGCAATGCATAGTGTCGTAGGTTAAAGTCAGAATTTTCAGTTTTCCAGTAGCACAATGCGGTAGTACCGCATTGTTCTAGAGCCAAAAATCTGGATTTCCAGTTTAGTTCCGACTTTTTAATTTCCAAGGGCATTTAAGTCCTTGCCCTTCACCCAATCCAGTCAAAATACGGGATTTAACTCCCAAGAGAGCTTTATTTGCTCATTATTTCACAATCCTCTCAAATTAAAGAAGCCCTCTTTCAACAACAAACTCCATCCCTTCAAGATTCAAGATCAAATCTCAAGAATTCACCATCAATTCTCATAAATTCAGACATCAAGATATGTTTAGTGTTATCCATGGGCCCCTTTCACCCATGGAGTCCAAGTATCAAATTTTAAATTGAAAGTTGTGTTCTTTACAAGTTAATGTGATTTTTAATTTTGATTTTAAACATGAATTCCTATGAATTGAAATTCTACACCATGTTTACATGAAATTGTTATTGTTATTAAAGCCCACACATTTGAATAATGTTATTTGTTGATTTAAATCATAATTAGTGATGTTGGTGTTGAATTCATGCTATTTCTACAATCTTTAAACTATTCCCATGTTTAGATCACAACATGCATATCAAGTGTTTGATGAAATACCTATAAGAATGAATTTTGAATAAATGTTTTTATATTATATCCCCAAAGTTTTAGTACTATTTTGCTATTATTTCTATAGAGTCCTGAGGGTTGTGAATACTCAAAAACATCATTGTTTACTTAGCCTCAGTATCTTCAGAATGGTTTCAGACATGTTATTAGCAGTATCAGTTCAGTCAGTTATCATGATATGTTAAACATAGAACAATTTAGTTGGGAGTAGGATTTAGCACCGAGCAAGTGCAGGGATGGTGGCTTCCCTGTCAGATAGGCAGAGTCATTAGTAGCAATCCCTATATTCAATAGCTATGTAGCCAGTGTAAGATTTAAGGAGTCACCTCAGTTTTGGCTTGACTACTTGTAATGCCCCAAATCCGATACCCGAAGTGCTACACGGTGCTTATGACCCCAATGGACCATAAGCTAACCCATGACTAATACTTGTACCTGAACACTGCATAATATATTGTATAAACATAGAAATAAAGGCTGAAAATCCATAAGGTTCAAAACTGATAAAATATAACATCTAAAAGTATGGTATATCAATACCAAAACAAACTAAAACAAAATTGTCTGAACATATTGTAGTCTGAAAATATCTAAAATTGAACTGTCTAGATAAGAAGTTGTGGGACATGTCCACAACTAACTCCAACTACTGAAATAAACTAAGTAATAAATAAATAAAGTAAAGATCATGTCTTCGAAGAATGAGGACTCAGTGCTAACTTGTCTTCGAAGAATGAGGACTCAGTGCTAACTCTGACTACTGAAACTGGAATGCTACTAATGCTATGGAGCTTGTGCTTCTAAACCTATGGTATAGAATAAAACACCATAGCACAAATACGTCAGTACAATTGAATGTTCTGGTATGCATGTGAGGTGGGATGAATGCAAAGGGTTCAAAGACATGAATAATGGTAATTGACTGAATAACATGAACGTGTGAATACATGCATTAATAAGTGACTGTAACTAAATTCCTGATGGTACTGACTACTAGGTCTGATTACTGATAACTTATATAAATAATACTAAGTGACTGTATCTGATAGACTAGAATCTAATAGGACTAGATAAGTTCTGTACTGTGCTGAGTTGATTGTATCTAACAGTCCTAAAATCTGAAGGACTATCTGAGTTCTTTTACTGAGACTGATATTGTGGGAAGTAGTCATGTAACCGATATTCCCCAAATAATACATTATAGTTGAGATGGGGTCCAATCTGTAACCCCAATTTAAAGGATGTCAATACCGTACCACTGGTAAAGACATGTTTTGGGTGACCCTCATCTGGCAGTGTCCTCAAAAGAGAACGGTGGTACCCTTATCTGTCAGTGTTTATCCACCTCATCAACCTTTATCTATCAGTGTTGATGTTTCAACCCATGCTGGCTACATAGTCCTGGATGTAAGGATTGCTTCTAAGGATCACACCCTCAACTGTTAGTGTGTGTCCTCATCCTTCGGTTCACTCGGTGCTAAATCTTACTCTCATCTGAGTAGACACTGAACATGATTTACTGAATTGAACTGCACTGAGTTCATTGAGTTCCATTGACTGACGGAATACTACTGAGATTACTAAATTTTAGAGCTTTATGAGGTTACTCAGATTATTGAGCTTACTGAGTTTTCCTGAGTCTCATGACCAATTAAATTTTACTGAACATGGCTTGACTGAGGATATCATTAAAAAATGACACTGGCTCTAGGCAGATAGCTAAATTATTGGGTACAAGTATCCCTAGAACTCGATAGAAGGAAACTGACATGGGCTGACATTCTTGAATACATGACCAACATCAACAATCCATAATACAATAAGTTGGGGATTTCATGAAGTACATGGTTATCAAAATCTTGTACATGGTAGGAATGCATACACTCAATGTCATAATTTCATATTCTAACATCGCGAGCATTCAAACAAACATCTACATTGCACATCAATAGCATAGGAGTCATTTGAACATAAGGGTAAAATATGAATCTATCACATACGTCACAATTGAGCTATATTAAATTATTACTAGTCTCTTAGGTATTTTATCAAACACTTAGGTTGCATGACTTAAGTAATGGCATAATCATCAAATTAACATGTCATAACCAACTAAAATTCATGGTTTTCAACTCACATGCTAACATATTTTCATAAAAGCATATAAAGATTCCAACTTGAGAATCATACCACAACAATCGCATGAACATAATCAACCCAGTGAATAAATATCATAATCCATAGTTTAAAACTTGATTCTTGGGCTTGATGGACGAAATAAATCCAATCATGAAAACTAAGCATACCTTAGTTCTTGATTTTGCGAAGATTTAAGGTGGAATTTTCTTGAATTTGAATCCCCAATTGAGAACCCTAACTTGTTCTTGAGAAAATTTTGAGAGAATTGACTAATTTTGGTTGAATTGGGGATAAATACCGTGTTATAGTCTTTTATATAGGGTTGGAAAATACCCATTCTGACCTTAAAATAACTCAAAAATGGGGTGTTTACATCACTTGAGCCATAAGATATACGACGCACAACTTATCACATAAGGTAGATTGTGCGTCGCACAACTTATGGCATAAGTTAGTTGTGCATCTAAAAAATTATGGCATAGGTTAGGTTGTAATTTGCACAACTTATGGAATAACCATTCCAGTAGCCATAGGCGATTTGTTAGACGACACACTCCATTTTGCAAAGCCATAACTTTTTGCTTGGGTGTCGGATTTTGGTAAAATTGGTATCGTTGGAAAGTTAATTTGATCCTCTACAATTTGGTGGGTCTAAATTTGCCAAAATACCACATATACATCAAGTTATTCTCGATCATAGATGACTTTTGCAAAATCAAACACTAAAACTTGCTGGATTCAAAAGCTTTTAGCTTGCCTTACTCTAAGTGGCTCTTATGAACACGCTTAACACATCATAAGCTATCTTATCTCTAGGATACTCATTATAAGCCATGTACTCAAAAATGAATGACAGGATATGAGGTTTCATATGAAAGAATAATGGTTTATTTTCTATCTTAGAAATATATGTGGTATTAAAATATATCCCCCTTGGGAACATTCGTCCTTGAATGGGACTGACTGAAAGGGGATGAACAACTGAAACATG